>NC_135087.1:1237500-1260000 GCF_051107435.1 Chaetodon auriga
ACGCACACACACGTAAAGAGCTTTAAAACAGACCCATGTGCACAAATCCTTCGCTATAATCGCCTATCAATTTATCTGTTTTCTGCATTTAAGGAGCAGGTACTTTCATCACAATCCATGGAGGTTACAGAGCGCGCACACACACACACACACACACACACACACACACACACACACACACACACACACACACACACTCTCTCTCTCTCTCTAAGCCAGCGGTGGTCACATCGAGTTATGCTGACATGGCCTAGCATCTGCTCGGCGGCTCCAGAATGACACCGATTTGCACTTAAATGAGTGGATTTAAGTGGCGCGCCGCCATTACCACTCGGCCATATGTGATCCCAATGTCTTTATCCTGCATTACACTGAGGAGGATGAGAAGGAGATGAGAGAGGGAGGGCGAGGAGGGGGGACAAGAAAGGAGGAACGACAAGAGACGGGGCGGAGGGGGCGAGAGAGATTAGGACGGACAGCGGCGGCAGAGAGAGAGACAGAGCAGGAAAGAGAGGCATGAAAAGAAAGAAATGGATCCGTGATGAGAGAGAGAGGACGAGAGAGGAAGAGGAAGGATTACACAACCAGAGAGGAGGAAGAGAGCGAGAGAGGAAGAAGCTTTGACCGAGAGGAAACAAACAACAGCAGGGTCAACACCAGCTCTGATCCAGGTCTGCAGCTCAGTCCAGGATCAGGCTTCACACGGCCGACAGAAACCACATCAGGCCAAATGAAAGGTGTGGACTGGGATCAGGGCCGGGGCTCGAACCAGCAACCTTCTGACAGGAGGACTGGACCTCCTGGACCTCCTGGACCCTCAGGATCCAGGACGTGAAGCTGCTGATTCATGAGCATCGATCACAGCTCAGGGTCTTAATGTCAGAGGACCAGGAGTCCTTGTGGGTCTCTTTCAGTCTGGGGGTCTGAGGGACGTCCTGCATGTCTGTCTTTAGGGGACACATGTCTCAGTGTGTCCATAGCTGTGAGCAGTTTGAAGCTACAAACAGCAGCTGATCATTATTTCCTGCTTTAAATTCAGTCTTAACTCTTAACTTTAGAAACGTGTCTCCTTCTTCAAAAGCTGCTGCTTCCTGATTCTCTTCTTCTTCTTCACTTTCCTGTTCAGGCCACTGCTGCCTCACCTCTCTCACTCTTCTTCTCCTCTCTCGCTCTTCTTCTCCTCTTTTTCTACTGTCTCTTCCAAATTCACACCTCTTTCCATCCTGAGTTGTTACTTCCTCCTCTTTTCTCTCCTCCCTCCATACCTATCTCAATCCCTCCTTCTGTCTCCTTCCACCTTCCTCCTCTCCTCCCTCTTCTCACCCACGATTCCCACTTCCTTTCCATTTCTCCCCCCATTCTCCTTGTCCCTAATCTTTTACGTTTTCCTTTTTCCTCTCCCTATCTTCCACCTCCTCCTTTTTCCCCTCCCTATGTTCCTCACTTCCTCTCTCCCTTCCCATCTCTCATCCTTCCTTTCCTTTCTCCCTTTGGCTGATCTCTCCCTCCCTTTTCTTCCTTTCCCTCCAGCTCATCTCTCCCTCTCTCCCCTCCTCTGTGCCTCCTCCTCCTCTCCCTGACTAATCTCCCCCCTTCCCTCTCTCCTCTCCTCCTCCAGGTGTTTTGCAGGGATAAAGGATTGATGAAGCCATCAACTCCCTGCTCTTGACATTTACAAAAAACCCTCCAAGCAAACGCCTCCCTTCCTCTCCTCCTCTCTCTCCTCCTCCTCTCCCTCTCTCTCTCTGTTATCTCTCTGCAGAGCTACCTCGCTCGTCACTCGCCCGACCGCATCATTAAGACCCAGTAATTAGGGCTCATTTGTAAAGCCAGTGTATATAAAGGGCCCATAATGGTCGGGATATCACTCACACCGAGGCGTAAACTAGACGTTTGTGTGTGTGTTTGTGTGTGTGTGTGTGTGTGTGTGTGTGTGTGTGTCTGTGTGTGTGTGTCTGTGTGTGTCTGTGTGTGTGTGTTAGGGGACATTAGGAAATTAGCCCATGTGTCATTAGAGTGTAGGTGTGTGTGTGTGTGTGTGTGTGTGTGTGTGTGTGAGAGTTCAAAAAGTTGGTTGTGAAACGGAGAAGTCAGTGTGCGTTTGTGTGTGTGTATTTGTGTGTGTGTTTGCGTGTGTGTGATTTGTGAGGCTGAGATTGAGGCAGAAGTGGATTTAGAAGACCTGAATTAATCATTGTTTGTGTATTGCTGTGTGTGTGTGTGTGTGTGTGTGTGTGTTTGTGTGTATTGCTCATGTTGCGGGGACATAAAAGTGTTTGTACAGTGACATCGTGGGGACTCGCCTTCCTTTAGGGACACACATGTCCCCATCAGGTAAATCATCAAATTCCAGGGTGAAGTCGTGGGTAGAAGTCAGAGTTAGTCTCCAGGAAATGAATGTAAGTCAATGATGTCCTCTGAAGTGACGGGAACACGAGCGTGTGTGTTGGTAATGACGGAGGAAATTAGCATCTGTGTCATTAGTGAGCGAGAATGTGGGCTGTGTGTGTGTGTGTGTGTGTGTGTGTGTGTGTGTGTGTGAAGGGGAAGACAGAGGAAAGTCTTCTCAGATGGTGTGAACACACACACGCAGGTTAAGATGCTTTAAAGGACTCACTTTGAGACACATTAAGAGACATCGAACTCGGAGCAGCAGACATGTCCTCACCGTCTCTTCAAAAACACTGAATCCTACATTTCCCAAAATGCTCACTGACAGACTGTGAAACCTCCAAAAACAAGTGCTGGAATCTCAGAAAAGGCCCATGAAACACCTTCAAGGTCACACAGAACCTCTTCAAGGTTCTCAACCTTCTTACTGGAGTCCACACACCTCCTCGAGAACGTTTTCTCATACCCTGAAACTCCTCCTCAAACACTGCCAAACATCCTGCAGTCCATCATTGGATCCCCACGACTCCCTCAAAGACTGAACCCTTGAAAACTGCTGCTGAACTGTTAAAGTTAAGCCCTGTAAGCACTTCAAAGAACCCCACTAAAACTCCTCTGCATCCACTCGTGTATACCTTGAAGAAAACGCCTCAACAGGTCCTGTAATCTTCTAAAATAGCATTAAGTGTCCTTAGAGAGGCCCCGCAACCTCTCAAGGACTTTCAAAAACAAGGAAGCAAGAATTTCTTCAAAGGTCCATAGAATGTCTTCAAGGACACCTGGAGCAACCTCAAGGACCCTCATATTGTCCATAAAGACGGGGACTCCTGGAATAATGTGAAAATGACCCCTACAAATGACGTCAAGGACCTCCAGAAAGCTCTCACAGCTCCCTCCTTCAGCACTACATGCCTCAAAAACACTCAGTACGTCCTGGAACATGTGAAACATCCTTCAAAGACACTTGGATCCACTCACATCTGGACCCTCACACCACAGAAATGCCTTAAATGCCTTCAAGGACGCCTGGAACCACCACAGGATTTCCACCAACTCGGTCAAAGATGAAAAGATTTATTCAGATTTCAGGTGAAGGAATAAGTGAACTTTGATCAGCGATACTCTGAGCCGACTGTCAGAAGGTCAGTTTCACTGATGTCGTCTGCGACTCACCTGCAAATCAATATGTTTTCCTATCGATCAGCGGTGCAGCCAACTGGCAAGTGTCAATCAATCTGGGCCCGCTGATAAAAATGAGTGCTCGTCGATGTGTTTATTTGCATTTAATGATCTTAATTACCATTCCCAGGGCACACACACACACACACACACACACACACACACCGAGGTCAGTCCTCCTTTCACACCTCCTGTCCTCTCTCCCTCAGAGGAGGACACGAAGGGGAAATGTGACTCTCCTTCCCTCCCTCCCTCCCTCCTTCCCTCCTTCCCTCCTTCCCTCCTTCCCATCATCTCAGCCTCACACTGACATGACAAACCTCGTTCTCTCGTTGGTCTCGTGTCTCGTGTAAATCTTTCTGCATCAGACCTGAAGCTTTCTGTCACAGTTTCACTGTGGGAAACGTCTGACATGTCAGACTGAAGTAGAAACGGAAGCAGGCCGAGATAAATTACACCTTGTTCAGCATTGTCAGGAGTGCCATAATAACTATTAATTATCATCTCTTTCAGAAAAATAAAGGCCGTAAATATGCTAATTTGAAGTTGTTGCTGTTGCTGAGATTCTTCTCAGATCAGATCAGCCTGTAAAAATGTTCTTTTTCTCTTCATGATCTTATTCAGTGGTGGTTTTTTACTTCTTTTGTCACAAAAGAAGTAAAAAACCACCACAGAATAAGATCATCCAGCATGAGACGAACAGGGCTGACAGTGTGTCCTGTCAGACAGGAGGAGAGCCGGACGCACGGCAGCAACATCTATTCATTCATGGATTTGACAGAATTCATTCACAGCAGCACTCCTGACCTTTGGAGGTCAGACGGAACAGAAGTTACCAGAAAGATCCGTAGATGACTGTCCTACTTCTATCCTTATGAGGACACTCACTGTCATGATGCATTCCCTACTCCCTAACCTGAACCATCGCAGCCAAATGCCTGATCCTGACCCTGACCTCGATCCTGATCCTGAGCCTGATCCTCATTCTAACCTGACCCTCAAAACCAAGTCTGAACCCTCAAACAGTCCTCTGAGGTTGTGAGGACCAGTCAGACTGTCCTCACCCCCAAGGTCTAAAGCTCAAATTGGTTCTCACAAAGATAGACGCACGCACGCACGCACGCACGCACGCACGCACGCACGCACGCACGCACGCACGCACGCACGCACACACACACCTCACTTCAATAAAACAAACATCAATTTTGGTCTCCGACAGCGACGCTGATCTCTTTACAGCTTCCACGGCATCAAAGTAACGGCCGGCTGTAAATCTGAACTAGAGGAGGAGGAGGAGGAGGAGGAGGAGAGGAAAGAAAACAAGGGGAAACCAGAGGAGAGGAGGAGGAGGAGGAGGAGGAGAGGAAAGAAAACGAGGCAAAACCAGAGGAGAGGAGGAGAGTCTCCACACGTACAAGAAAGTTGTTGACATTTTGAAGGTAACCTGTTATTTTCAAATGACTAAATGTCGAAATGTCGTTCATGACCTGAACGGAAAAGACCAACGACTGCAACCAGAAACGACAAATAATGAAGAACGAAGAGCAGCAACACGTCTGAGGAAGAGGAGCAACAGGAACACATCAGTCCCACAGTGTTCCTCTGTTCACACTCAAACACTGAACGCTAACCGCTAACAGCTCAGCGTACCACAGCTGATCCGTGACCTCCACTAAAACACATCAGTGAGCTTCACTGCTGTTCCTTCATCACCATGAACACACACACACACACACACACACACACACACACACACACCGTCCTGCTGCCACAAACACATCAAACTACATATTGGTGTTCTTAAAGATTTCCGTCTTGAGGAGGAACCAACGAGCTGAGAGCCACAGACAGGAAGTCAGACGGCTTAAGGAGCCGGACGAAGCGCAGCGCATTAAAACTACGGTGAAACGACGTGTGTGTTCACGTGTTGTTGTTCTTTCATCCTCGCTGAAAAGGAAACTTCAGGCTGTGGATCCTTTCAGCTGCAGCCTCGTGCTCTGTGAAGGTCGGCTCACCTGCAGCCGCTGTGAAATGCATGAGGGGAACGTGACACGAGCATGTCGAAGCACAACATGCGTGTGCGCCTTGACGCGCTGAAGTGTTTTTAATGTTGTGAGGTCGAACGGAGCGAGCGGTCAGAACCTCCACCTTTCACCATCGCTCGTGCTTCTTATGCATGAAAAGAAGTGTGTGAAGCTAAATAACCAGCAGAGAGAGTGTGTGTGTGTGTGAGTGTGAGTGTGTGTGTGTGTGTGTGTGTGTGTGTGTGTGTGTGTGTGTGTCCTTCAGCAGGTCAGAGTCCCTGCTTCACCTCCTGCTGTCCGTCTGTCTGTCTGTAATGTATGAAAGTGTCTCCTCTGACTTTAAATCCTCGCCGTGCAGGAAGAGCTTCACCTCTGACTTCACGCCGCGGCTTCATCCATTTCAATGGCAGCCGTCTATAAACCTCTGTGTCTGGACTGCAGGCGCGCACACACACACACACACGCTCACAGAGCATACATATGGATGAACACACAAAGCCAGGATCCACGCACGTGCACACACACACAGCATAGTGTGTATGGTGGAGTGAAGAGAGCAGCAGGTTTAAATGTGCACACACACATTCAAACACACACGTTTCAACCAAACTCCACTGAAAAAACACACGTTTTTACTCAGAGATTCACGTCAGTTTAAACTGAGCTCCACCTGGATTTTATGTCCCCATGCATTAAGGTGTGTTCAGGAACATGAATAGTAATAATAATAATTCAAAGTTAAGCAGCTCCTCATTAAAGGCCTGTTGAGAAGAAGTTTATTTACCAAACGCTGTCTGTGTTTCTCTCACATTTCACAGCTGAATCCAGGCTTTGATCTGTGCTCTTTGGACGAAATGTTGCTGAACTGATTTCTGATCTCCACTAACAGAAGTTTCTACATTTCCCATAATGCACCTCCATCATGTCTTTGATCAGACCCTTCCTGCCTGGTGAACATCGACATCTCTTCAGCTCCACACCTCCAGCGTGTAACGCAGACTTCCTGGTAAAAGTTTGTCGAGTCCAAACCGACTCGTCCCTGATGACATCACCGTGACATCAGAGTGATGTCATAGTGACAGAGCCACAGAAGGGGGGGCTGACCACGATGACTAAACCGATCATGATGTGTAAAATCAACGGAGCTTCGTCGTGACACCAAACGCATCACAAACTACAAGCTCTGACCTCAGCGAGGCCATGTCACATGACCCGATTAACGCTGTGTGCGTGTGTGTGTGTGTTGGTTTGTTAATGTCTCTGGGTCTTTGTCTTCATTAGTGTCTTTGCGTGTGTTCACTGCCTGTGAGTGTTTGTCTTGATCAGTGTCCCCGTGTTTGCGTCCTTGTGCAGGTCTTTGTCTTCATTAGCGTCTGAGCACACGTATGAAATGAGCTGAGGGTGTGTGTGTCTGCGTGTGTGTGTGTGTGTGTGTATCTCCTCGTTTAAAGGTGTGGTGTTAAGACCACAGAGGCAGAGAATCTAAAGGTGGTGTCAAACATCAGGAACATGGTCCGTCTGTCTCAGTGAAGCAGATGTCCACGACCCATGAAAACACAGGGTGGAGATGAAGACACACTGATCTCTGCGAGTGTCTCTCGTGTGTTTCACTCTGTCTTTTAACGGTTCATCGTCTCACACACTTTGTGCTGCTGCTGTAAACCGTGTTGTCATCTTCTGAAGCTTCAGTGGACACACTGTCCTCTGTCGTCCTCTTCTCTCCGTCCCTCACTTAAAGAACAACAGAGAATTAAAGGGAGGAGCTCAAACTTTGGTGAAACACTGACACCGCTCGACAGGGACGCGTCTCATTGTTAGCGCTTGTATCTATTGTGTGTGTCCCTCTGAGTCGCCCCGGCGCCCACGCCACGTCCCATCGTCCCCCTGGTGCGTCTCCGTGGCGATCAGTCAGAACAAAAGACGGAGGAAGCTCTCTGAGGTCCAGATAACCTCCTGCAGCTTCCTGTCAGCATGCTAATACGCCTCCTTTCACAGAGGACGACAGGGACACACACACACACACACACACACACACACACACACACACACACACACACACACACACACACACACACACACACACGGCCTCTTTTGTTGAGATGAAAACAAAAACGTAACCATTAAAAATGAAAGTTTGTGGCTCCGTCCTGTCGTCGTCTCTCCTCCTTCTCCTCCTCCTCCCCTCCACTCTATTTTCACCATATATGCTCCTCTTCTCTTCTCCTCTCACGTCATCCCTCTCCTCCTTCACACTCCTTTTTTCCCCTAAACGTCTTTGATCCCTCTGTTTTTCCTCCTTCCCTCACTTCTTCATTCCTTCATATCTGTTCTCCTTCCTCATTTCTCCATCGGCGTTCACTGTTTTTCTTTGCTGCCCTTTCTTCTCATCTCCCCTCCTCCGTCTATCTTCCTCCACTCCTCCATCCTCAGCATCTCGTGCTCAGGTTATCCTACTCCCCTCTTCCTCTCTCCATCTCTCCATCTTCACGATCAGGGCTCAGCTCTCGTATCTCCTTCATCCCTCTCTCCTCCATCTCTCCCTTCATTACTTCTCCTCTTCAGCCCTTTTCTTCATCCCCCATCCTCTAAAATCCTCCTTCATTCTCACCTGCTCCTGTTGTCTCTCCTTCCTTCTTCCATTTCTTCATTCTTTACTCCTCCTCCTTTCTATCCCTCATCCCTTCGTCCTTCACATTTTTAAAAAGAGAAAAACTCCCAATGCTCCCCAGCTTCACTTTTCCTCCTCTACCTCTTTCTTCATCCTTTAACAGGACACACACACACGCACACACACGCACACACACGCACACACACACACACAGCCTATTAGAGTTATTATAGATATTATATTATCAGAACTACATGGCAGCTCTGGAGTCAGCGCCATCAATTATAAATGAAACTGTGTGTGTGTGTGTGTGTGTGTGTGTGTGTGTGTGTGTGTGTGTGTGTGTGTGTGTGTGTGTGCGCACACCAAGTTCACCAGGGTGGCTCAATTAACTGTGACCTTCCTCCTGTCCACCCCTCCTCCTACTCCTCATCATCATCCTCACCCCGTCTCCTCCTTCCTCCATCTCCCAGAATGCCCCTCTTTGACCTCATGCAAATGGCCGACCTCCAGTCTCGACAGAGAGCGGGGAGAGAAAGAAAAGAAGGCGAGGGGTGAGGAGGATGAGAGGGAGACAGGAGAAAAGCGAAGGAGGAAGAAAGTGAGGGTAGAAAGAAGAAAGAATAAAAATCTAATCACAAAAATAAAAATAAAATCAACAAATAAAGACAGAAAAGAGGAAGAATATCGTCCTGACAGACAGACTGACTGACACTTTGTTAGGACCGCAGAGGTAAAGAGAGAGGAGGAGGAGGAGGAGGAGGAGGAGGAAGAAGAGGAGAGGAATGAAAGCAGACGATGCTCCTACAGTTCAGCTGTAGGACGATAATCTCCAGCAGACAGAAACATGGCTGCTAACGACACAAACACACGTCGCACATTAACAATCGTACGTGGAATCGATGCTTTACGGACGCGTCGGCGCCTCAGAAGGCGAAGAAAAGGGAAAAATGAGGCGCCTGAGAGCCGCTGGAAGGTTTGAGCATCAGCGTGGAGGCTGAGAGACCAGAGGAAGGAAGCAGCCGACAGCTTGACAGGCTGCTGGAGCTGCTTAATGCTAATTCATTCAATGCTCCCCAGCAGACCAGCAGCAGCCCACTGGGAATACTGGGAGGAGTGAGTGAGTGTGTGTGTGTGTGTGTGTGTGTGTGTGTGTGTGTGTGTGTGTGTGTGTGTGTGTGTGTGTGTGTGTGTGTGTATTATTGCCAGCCCTCTCTGAGGGAATGTGGATTGGAGTGAAAGAGAGCAGAGATCAGGAGCTGCTTCGCTTCCCAATGACCCTGTGTGTGTGTGTGTGTGTGTGTGTGTGTGTGTGTGATAAGCACAACAACATGTGCATGTATGAGCAGAATGACCTTGCACGTGTGTGTGTGTTTGTGTGTGTGTGTGTGTGTGTGTGTGTCAGCAGGTCTGAACACTGGAGAGCCTCTTTAAATGACAAAGAGAGAAACAAATCGCTTCACACACCTCTGACACACACACACACACATATACACACACACACACACACACACACACACACACACACACACAGAGTCATCTGGAAGCAGGCCAACTCAATCCAGTGAACAATGGGAGGAGAGAGAGTCTCCTGGTTCAGGCTGCATGTCGATCGCCCTGCATGTCAGTGTGAAAGAGGCTCGTTCCACCTGTTTTCCATCCAGGACGCCGGCGGGGACGCGCAGGTGGAGCCTGGTCCTCAGCGTCTCAGACATGAGATGGAGAGGGCTTTTAACTGACTCCACTGTAAACCCATCCACGGCCAAATTAGACCCAGAGCGAGGTGACGCAGTACGAAGAGGAGTCACAGGAGGGGTGGAGGTGAAGGTGGAGACGGCGGTTTGAGGCCTGAAGTCAAAGATCTCTACTGAACATAAACAAACTGCACAACGAGTGATTTACTTCTGCTTCTTTGTGTTTTGACGCTTGTACTGTCTGACCAGAGCAAATGTTTCATTGTACTAACCCTTCTGTCTGCTGATTGACAGCTTGTGAACAGTGTGCAGGAGCTCTGCTTCAGACTTCAACCTCCTCCTCGCTCCAACAGGAGTCAGTCTACAGCAGTGCTAACAGTCACCCTTAAAAAGCTCCACACGTGGACCATCACCAATAAATAAACACAAACATCTGTCGGTTCACTGAACACACTGGTGGTGACAGCAGCCTCCAGTCTCTTTCATGCATGTGGGTCACGGATTATGGATTATGGATTATGGATTATCATGTTCAGTGCGAAGATCAGCCCAAGAAGAACGACCTGAAACGACAGAAACCACCTGAAAACCACCTCCCAGCCACTAATGCCTGCACTAAGCCGGCACCAGGGGGCGATGAAGATGTTTAGGCTGCCGTGTTCTTCGTCTTCATACGCAGTCACAGGTGACATCAGTCGGACGTCCACACTGACGGGACACGTTTTAAAACACGACTCAAGGAAAGTTCTTCTCAAAAACAACGACGATGACTTTCTTACACATTTGTCCTCAGAAAAGACGCCTATGGGTCATGCAGTGTGTGTGTGTGTGTGTGTGTGTGTGTGTGTGTGTGTGTGTGTGTGTGTGTGTGTGTGTGTGTGTGTGTGTGTGTGCGCGCTCTCCTATGCCGCTGCATATGCCGGCCTGGCATGAAGTGGAGCTGGCTGCCAACCATATTTGGGCGTAACGGGCGAAAATCCAGCAGACTAATTTGGGTCTGGCCGGGACGACGCAGTTATTATTTTCCTCTGGACCATCAGGCAGAGGACACACAGCCATCTGCTGCACACACACACACACACACACACACACACACACACACACACACACACACACACACACACACACACACACGTCTCAATTAGATCACTAAGAGGGCAGCTGCAAGCGTTGCCTGGTCTCATAAACAAACTCACAAACACACAAAAACATTCAAATGTACATGTACACACATATTTGACACATGCGCACGCACACACACGTGCACACGCACACACATGCGCACACACACACACACACACACACACACACACACACTGTGCTGTGTTGCCGGATCAACAGGGTGTCGCAGAGCGACAGATTCTCCTGCTGTCTGCCTCCACAGAGAACGACAGGAGGGAGACAGACAGAACGTTTCCATCCACCTTTAAAACGACCACGAAGACAAAGCAAACAAACAGCTGACGTCAAAAACAAAAACAAGCTCACGACCTCAACGCAAAGCAAGAAGAAGAAAAAGAAGAAGAAGAAGAAACTCAAAAGCACACAAGCAACATAGGGAAAGTGTGTCACTCATCATGCAGTAAAGTGTCCTCTGTGTCTGTTGTCCTCTTGTCTCTGGTCTTTAGATCAGTGTGTCTCTGTGTCTGTTGTCCTCTTGTCTCTGGTCTTTAGATCAGTGTGTCTCTGTGTCTGTTGTCCTCTTGTCTCTGGTCTTTAGATCATTGTGTCTCTGTGTCTGTTGTCCTCTTGTCTCTGGTCTTTAGGTCAGTGTGTCTCTGTGTCTGTTGTCCTCTTGTCTCTGGTCTCTTTAGATCAGTGTGTCTCTGTGTCTGTTGTCCTCTTGTCTCTGGTCTTTAGATCATTGTGTCTCTGTGTCTGTTGTCCTCTTGTCTCTGGTCTTTAGATCAGTGTGTCTCTGTGTCTGTTGTCCTCTTGTCTCTGGTCTTTAGATCAGTGTGTCTCTGTGTCTGTTGTCCTCTTGTCTCTGGTCTTTAGATCAGTGTGTATCTGTGTCTGTTGTCCTCTTGTCTCTGGTCTTTAGATCATTGTGTCTCTGTGTCTGTTGTCCTCTTGTCTCTGGTCTCTTTAGATCATTGTGTCTCTGTGTCTGTTGTCCTCTTGTCTCTGGTCTTTAGGTCATTGTGTCTCTGTGTCTGTTGTCCTCTTGTCTCTGGTCTTTAGATCAGTGTGTCTCCTCGTTCATGTCTCAGCAGGATGTTCCTGTTGGAGTTGGTTGAGGTGGAGCTCATTTTAACTCAAACTAATGATTCTTTTCATTCTGGATCAATCAGCTGATCATTTCCTCCATCCATCGATCGATCGATCGATCGTTTGCTTTGGAAACGTTGTGAAAATAGTGAGAAATGTGGTCACAATGAGCCCAAAGTGACACCTTCACCATGTTTGTTTGGTCCAACAGTCCAAAGCTCCACATGATTCCAAACACATTCAGATTCTTCAATGATGCAAATCAGTGCCATTATTTTCTGTCAATCGATTGATCAATGAATGACTAATCGTTTCAGCTGTTGTTGCTGTATCAATGAGAACGTTGTCCAATAAATGACAGAAGGAAAACTTCTTCTTCTGCAGCTGTAAGGAAGTAGAGTGCACCTCAGTCCACCAGAAAAGCTGAAAAAGAAAACGCTCAGACGGAGACGAGCCATTCGTCTCCTTCACCGTGGACAGCATTGAGGAGACAAAACACCATCTGAAAACCCGCAGCCTGTCTCTGCACTCGCCCATTCAGTCCCCACTCGTCTCAAGTGTTTTCAGTCTGTCTTTGGTTTCTCTGTGGAGGACACGGACAGAACGGCAGGCCCTGAATGCGTCCTCCAGAGGCCGAGTCCTGGACACGTGAGCGACGGCTGCATGAAGCCTTCGAACTGTGCAAAGGTCAACATGAGTTTCATCGAACACGTATTCAGGACGTGTCAGGTGACAAAGCAACGCGGCGAGTCATGAAGCCCGTCTGATTCAGAGTCATCACAGGCTCGCGAGCACCTGAACGCCACACTAACCCACTCTGCGACAGAAACATTAAAGCAGACTTCACTGCCTGAAAGCAGGAAGTCACCGCTGATGGACGCCAAGAGGCTTCAACGCAGGAACGGACACAGCCAGAAAATCCATCCCATGATGCACCAGTTTGAGGAGTCCCTGCAGCTGTTTCCGTCCTCTTCATCTCCTCACGTCTTCAGCATCATATCGAACACCAGCTGATACAAACTGTGTGGAACAGAAACAGGCCTGATGAAGTTTAACTGTTGGGTTTTTTAACGTCCTGAAGGATCTCCACGTTTCCATATTTGAAGCGATAAAGTTGCCGATAAAGTTTTGATGAAAGTGTTTGGGCCTCGCTGACAGGCGGCCGTAACAAACTGCAGCTCGTCAACTTTTTACTGCAAATAATTAAAATTCAAAAAACGGAGAGAAAGTTAAAAAAAGAAGAAGAGCGTGTTGGCGTTGGGGGAGGAGGGACTTTAACTTTACTCAGCGGCCGTGTTTAATTACAGCTCCGCTCTTTGTTAATGACTCTATTAACGGCCTGTTTGATTGGCCGGCCACGTCCGCCGTCTCCCCGACGAGACGGCAAAGAAACGAGCTAAACCGGCAAATCCTCTTTACACATAAATCTGCCTGAAGATTGTTTCAGCGCCGGCCACCGAGCGAGAAAATTCATAACCTCGTCAATTTGTCAAAAGGCTTAAAAAAAATCCCCCCTCACCTCCCCGCCACCCAGCCATTTTTCCCGCACGCCACGATCTAATTAAAGTTGAAAAATAATTAGCGATATATTTTCCTTCCTTTAAAAAAAGCCGAAGAGAGGGAAGGGCAGTGATTAAAGGAGAAGAGGAGGAAGGAAGAGCAATTAAGAGGATGGAGGTTGACGAACTCTGTGTACACATGTAGGATTACAGGGTGAGACTCGAACAAGGCGAAGACAAGCTCGATCTCTCGCTCCCTCTCTC
The DNA here is from genome assembly GCF_051107435.1 of Chaetodon auriga. Lineage (NCBI taxonomy): Eukaryota > Metazoa > Chordata > Actinopteri > Chaetodontiformes > Chaetodontidae > Chaetodon > Chaetodon auriga. The sequence goes on from NC_135087.1 coordinate 1,251,371, forward strand.
CGTCTTTCACTTTTTTTAATCGGTGCGCCACTTCTTCAGCAGCTGATAAAAGCCGAGAGAACAAGATAACCAGCTCAGCGGAGCCGGCGGGAAAGCTTAGGGGACCCAATTTGACAATTAATCAATTATTTGATAGAAATCATCAATCAATCTCAGTGGGGGAATTAATCCAGGGGGAGGAGGGGGGAGGGTAAAGAGAGATAGAGAGACAGTGACAGAGAGGGGGGGGGGGGGGGGGGGAGTGATGTGCCTTCCTCTTTAATTTAGTAAACTGATTGGCCTTTTTCCTCCACCCCCACATCTGAGAGCTTCCTGTGTCTAATTCACAGAGACAAGGAGCTCGCATCAAACTAATGGACGGACAGAGACAGACAGAGGGACAGACAGACAGAGGGACAGACAGAGGGACAGAGAGACAGAGGGACAGACAGAGGGACAGAGAGACAGAGAGGGACAGACAGACAGAGGGACAGAGAGAAAGACAGACAGAGAGAGGGACAGACAGACAGAGGGACAGAGAGACAGAGAGGAACAGACAGACAGAGGGACAGACAGAGGGACAGACAGACAGAGGGACAGACAGAGGGACAGAGAGGGGATGATGGTGAAGTTCAGCAGCTCGGTCAGTAAACGCTCCGTATGTCGAGGAAAACAAACTCTTCAATCAGCAGACAGAGGGAGCAAATATGGTGGACTGAGTTTGACTCTGGACAGACACCGTATCAGCCCTGGAGGACATCTGACGCTCGAGACAAACATGACAAGACGAGAGACGAGACGCACATCAAGGCTGTGTTCAGTCTTCAGCATCAACCTGACGACACACTGAACCACCGGTCGGTCACGGCTGGAGCTCTGCTCAGAGACGCCCCAGAAAACCTGCCAGAACACCAACCACAACAAACATGGACGCCGACCAAAACAAACATGGACGCCGACCATAACAAACATGGACGCCGACCAAAACAAACATGGACGCCGACCATAACAAACATGGACGCCGACCATAACAAACATGGACGCCGACCATAACAAACATGGACGGAAGGAAGGAAGCTCAGAGTTTGGTGAGATGGAGGCGTGTAGGCCTGCAGAGTCAGCTGAGTGACCTCAGGTAAAGGTGTTTATCTGCAGGTACGTCTCCTCCAGTGACACACAGGCGACGCCATCTGCCGCCACGAAAATCAGACGTGTTTAAAGAAATCTTTATGAGAACAGCAGCGACTGGATCTGAAGACTGAGACACCAAACACTGATTTATCTACTGACGCAGACGGGAACAGACCTGGTCCAGCCGGGTCACAGCAGTCAGATGGAGGGCAGGAAGTGATTTTCTGCACAGGAAGCACGATAACACGCTCAAAATGCTGATGTTTGGCGCCATGTGTGGATGCTTGGATCGCTAAAACCAAGGAGCTACAAGGAGCTTTCACCAAGTTCATAAGGGTGAAAAACAGTTTTCAGTCCCAGCCCCTCGTCTGATTTAACAACACGTCACGTGACTGCAAACAGCCAATCGTCACGGCTAACACACAAACTGTTGACTTTTGGGAGGAAACTGGATGAAGCACAGTCCGATCATGAGCTTTGTGTGGCCACACAGCTGATTAATGGCTGTTTACACACGCGCACAGATGGAAAACCTCCACAATTATGTCACTGCAGCCTGGACCAGGACTTGGCAGAGACCAGGTTCCCAAACAGAGCGCCAGCAAAGAAATCCACCATATTGTAAAACTGAGCTGCTGTGAATAAACGCCGTGTTTCAGACAGCAGAGGGATGTTTTCCAGCTGCTGACCTGTGGATTCACCAAAAGCACAAACTGGCGTCGGCTGAGCTCGACAGTACGTGTCAGCGCACAGAGGAGGGGGCGTCTGGCAAGCCGAGACCTTTACTGTGGTACTGCGGTGCATTCAAGGACTGTAGGAATCTCCACTTGTGAGGCTCAGCTGATTAACAGCTTTTTTTTAAACAAAAGAAGCTCAGAAAATGATGTGACCTTAACATGATACATGAAACCAGTTCAGCTCGTCAGACATCCAGAGACACTATTACACACACACACACACACACACACACACACACACACACACACACACACACACACACACACACACACACACACAAAGCTTGTTGATAGCGACTCATTAGCGCCTCCAAGGTCGATGTGTCGACCTTCAGGATGGACGCCTGTCTCTTATTAACAGGAACTGGTGGAGAGTGAACCAATTGAGACACAGAACTCGTTACCAAGCTGACAAAGTACAATGAAGTGTCTCGGACACACACACACACACACACACACACACACACACACACACACACACACACACACACACACACACACACACACACACACAGAAATAAAATATGCGTCATCGCTCACTGCACAAATCAACAACCGTCCGACGAGCTGATGAGATTTGAAATGAGCCTTAATTTGTTGGGAATTGTCTTTGGTAATGATGAGAGAGAGAGAGAGAGAGTGAGAGAGAGAGAGAGAGAGAGAGAGAGAGAGAGAGAGAGAGTGAGAGTGAGAGAGAGAGAGAGAGAGAGAGAGAGAGACAATCAGAGGAAGATGGACAGAATTTACAAGAACAAGTAAAACCAAACTACTGTGACTGAACTGAAGTGTGAGAAGCCTCATTGGTACTTTTGTACAGACAGACAAGGTGACATAACAGACAGACAGACAGGTGTATGACTCACCTGTGACAGTCCCAGGTAGATGGAGACGGTCTCGGAGATGTAGAGGAAGCGTCCCTCCTTGTTTAGTGCAAATACAAACCCGTCCAGAGACTGAAAACAGACAGAAACAAAGAGGTGAACTTTCCCTTCGCTGCAGAGGAACGTCAACATACAATGACAGTAAGAAGTCAGAGCTCAAAGAGGAGCTGCCCCCCGCTGGTCAGGAGTAGTAATACCTCCATCACTCCTGTGACAAATCTGTCACAGCGACGCTAAAAGCACGTGTGTGATAAGTGAAGGTGACACTTAGAACTAATACTAATACTTTCCCTCCTAACTAATGACTTCATACGCAGTAAACAGTAAAGTGAGTGAATTCCAACTAGTTACTGTGACTAATGTCAGTGGTTACACTGGTTATGACACAGCACTGCCTCTGCTTCAGCGACTCGTTCCCTCTGAAGCTGAACCCTGTGTTTATTCTGCGCCTTCCACACCTCCACCTCTGAGTCGTACAGCTGTAATGTTTATGGATCCACGCTGAAGTAAAGGCGAACTCCAGATACACCTTCACAGGCTGCAGACTGCTTCCTCTACCACGTACGACGCGTCTGCTCCTCCTCTTAGGCCTGACAGTGAAACTGATGGAGGCACAGCTCCGCTCTGTGCTCTGCAGGAAGCTCTGACGTCGCGGCCAAACTCCGCCGACTCCCCGCCAAGCGAGGCCGGCTCAGTGATTGGAGGAGGAGGAGCGGAGCTGGACTGTCGGGAGGCCGTGAGGGAGAACAGGAAGCTGTCCCCCCCCCCCCCGAGCCGGGGGCTCAGGCACTGCCGGGGTCTCACTGGACTCACAAACTGGACAACTCACTGCGACTTGCTCACTGACTGCATAAACCCGGACGTACACTCCTTTGCTTTCACATTAGTACTTGTGTGTGACACTTGTCTTTGCAGTATTCTTTGTGTACTGCTGCTGTAGCATGCGACTCTCTCCCTGGGATAAATGAAGTATCTGAATACGTAATCCTGCATCTCAGTCTGACATCTCTCCTGCACGACACACGCAGTGATTCACTGAAGACGAGCAGTAAACTGAGACTCCACCCAGTGATCACTGCCTCACCTGCAAAATGCAGAGCGTTGCATTGTGGGACTGTTAGCTGGAAGCTACGTTTGGACAGTTTTTGGATGTATTTCCACACTCAGATAAAAAGGCGGACAGTAGATATTCTCGATAGTACAGGCAGTACCCTGCAGTACTACTGCAGTACTACACAAAGGGGTCTCTGTCTTACAAGGACAGATAAGTCTGTCTGTCCACACACACACACACACACACACACACACACACACACACCCCTCAGGTGTGTCTAATGGTGTATTTATGTGCAGATCACGGCGGAACACTCGACTTCAGCAGCGAATCACACACACCAACACACACACACACACACACACACACACACACACACACACACACACACACACACAGACACACACACACACACACAGAAGTGACACACACAGATCTGAGTGTGTCTAATGCTGTCGTTATGTGAAGATCATGGCAGAACACTCAACTCCTTGAGCACAATACACTCATTCAAACACACACACACACACACACACACACACACACACACACAAAGGCACTAATACTCCTGAGGTCAGGCAGGTTAATTACATGTGGTTCCCTACTGTTGCTGCTGATACACCAGGTCTGAGCGTGTGTGTGTGTGTGTGTGTGTGTGTGTGTGTGTGTGTGTGTGTGTGTGTGTTACATCCACTCTGAATATATGTTTGACTGTATCTCTGTTATTAAAATGAACCGTCTTCATGCATGTGAGAGAGAGTGAGAAGGGAGGAGGCAGAGAGACAGACACACACAGTAACATGGAGGACAAACAGGAGACAGAAGAGGAAGAGAAAGGCTGGTGAAACAGCTCCGTACATAAAGAAATATTTATCATTTATTAATGTTTGATCGATGAAGATGATTGGCTGTGACCCTCTTCTTACATGTCTGTGTTCTTGGCAGGTTTCAAACGTCCAAACAAGAAGTGCTGTTCAGTCTTCAACCTCCTACTCAACCTGATATATGACAGTCGTGTGTGTGTGTGTGTGTGTGTGTGTGTGTGTGTGTGTGTGTCTGTGTGTGTGTGTGTCTGTGTGTGTGTGTGTGGTGGCTGCTCCTCTGCCTGTGTCCGCTAAGTCTGCCCTCCCAGCTAACGAGATGCTAATGAGATGTTAATTGTCAACGAGCCTCATCAATGTCCGTCCATGCTGGGTTCCTCATTAACACACACCCTGACTCATCCTGTGTGTGTGTGTGTGTGTGTGTGTGTGTGTGTGTGTGTCCATGTTGTCGCCCTTCACAGGAAACGTCTCCTAAGACGTCCGTTATCCTCAGATGACATTTAAACCACTGAAGCATCTTATAATGCAGCTTCTTGTCTGTGTGTGTGAAATCAGGTGATTCCAGTGTCTAAAGGGTTAACTGGAGTCCAGGTGTGAATACCTGTGGGTAGGTCTCATAGCAGCACTGCAGCACCTGACGGTTGGATCTTACATGATGAGTCTGAATCGAGCTGTAGTTGGAGTCAGAACCTGCTGCAGGCAAACATCATCAGTCGACGAGCACCTTAGCAGCTCTGCTGTGAGCCTTCGATGCACAGCAGTGAATTCACTGTAACGCTGCACTGAAGCATGTATGTGAGCAGGATGTCAGAGTTTAACCAGGAAGCAAAGCGTGAACAGCTGACAGCTGGTAATGAACCTCGGATGATTCAGGGAAAACCTCCTGATGTTAATCTGCCTTCACAAACCTTCTACTTTCAGGTATTTGTTCTATATTTTCCATGATGGAGGCGGTGACACGGCCACTAAGCCTCCGCAGGTCATGGATTACTTCTTGAACCCTTAAAGCAGCACAACACAACGGTGGAGGAGGCTGAGATGTGGAGATAATCACAATCTGTGTTTCTCTTTTACAGATTGAGGTCCAGGTTTAGCAACAAGCAGCTCCAGGTGAAGGAAAGCAAATCTGCCCATTTCAGAGGGATTAACGCGGATTAATTAGAATTGGAAAGCGAGTTGAAAGGTGGAAGCGAGTGTGTGTTTGTGTGTGTGTAAATTATGCTGATATGATGCTGATGTAAACACACACACACACACACAGATGTGCTGTAAACAAACATAACCTTGCTGGCTGCTTTGTTCAGTCCCAGGTTGCCTCCCAGAGGTTAAACAGGCCTCAGATTATTAGAGCAGCGAGTCCAACAGAGCTCACACCAAACACCAGCTCCTGCTGCATGTTTGTCTTTTCTGCCTCCTCCAGTTTACACCAGGAGTTATGTGCAAGGTCGGCGGGGTCCAGAAAGGTCAGCGAAAGGTCGTGCGATGCGCGGTGTAACGCTCAGAAAACAACATTCTCGCCTCAGTAACTGACATTTTCTGCAGGAGCCGCAGCCGTTAAGAACAGTGTTGATCAAGGAAAACAGAGGCTGGAGCTGCTTCACGTTTGGCTGTGAGCCGGTTAAAACAGGGGAAATGTGCAGGAAGTTTGGGCTGCTGTCAACAGAAGAGCGTGTTTGAGATGATATTTGTCAAATTAACCCCCAGACCAGGACCCTTTCGTGAACCACGTGCTCGTGCAGGGACCACGGATGTCTGAGACCACATTTCTGCACCAAACACACCCTGAGTGCAGCATTGTTGTTGTTGAGTTTTAAGGAGGAAGGAGTAAACCTCCTGGAGCTAACAGCTAACTGTTAGCATACTCACAGGTACGCTAAACTCAGAGAGAGTCTCGAGCTTCGTAGCCTCTGACGCTCATCTGTGACTCACTGAGTGATTGACACATACGCTGACAAATCAGCGATGAATTCGGACGCATGGCAGAAACACAGATTAAAAAAATGCATTATTGAGGAACTGTTTCTGGTCTTTGACACTGATTTACATCACAAACAAACCGAGCTTCAGTTACAAACTGCACGTGGCCTGAAGCCGGAGCCCAAACCGAGCGCCGTCACAGTCGACGTCCGAGCTCCTCAGCATTCACATCGAAGACCAATCCCGACGGCCGGCTCACAGGACAAAGCAGTCCAACCAGAGGAAGCAATGAAACCAGTAGATCCAGTATGAGCTGACCTCAGCCTGTTAGGTGGGATATTGTTTTTCATGCTCTTTGTTGTTTTTCACTTGTATTTGCATATTAATAACACAAACAGACACACTGGGACTTCAGATTGGTCTGCGTCTGTGTGTACGTGCATATTTCTGCCTCATTTCTTCAGTGTGTGTGTGTGTAGATATGTGTGAACATGCGACCAAATGTTTGTATGTATCACTGTGTGTGTGTGTGTGTGTGTGTGTGTGTGAGTGGCAGACAGACCAAGGACGGCACTCAGACACACACGCAGAGAAGGAGGAAACAATCCAAACATGCACACACACGGTGGACGAAATGGACACAGGAAAAGTCATGCACCGACACACACACGCGCACGCACACACACACACACACACACACAGACACACACACACAGACACACACGCAGAAACAGCAAACTAACATGCTCACACACACACTCTCAGAGTCATTGTCTCTATCTCTTCTCCTCTTTCTCTCTAAAACACACACACATACAAACAAACACACACCCCGTGGCAGCAGCCTGCCTGTGTGTGTGTGTGTGTGTGTGTGTGTGTGTGTGTGTGTGTGTGTGTCTTTATGAAATCACAGAGGGTCTGACCGCCTCATAGTAATTATGCTAATTGCCTGGATGCCCTTGCCTTTATTTATGCGCGGCTGCTAAGATAAATAAAAGGAAATTGCTTTGGATCTAACTGTATTCATTTCAGCATGCTAACTAGAATGCTAACGTTGGTGTGTGCGTGAGAGTGTGTGTGTGGAGCGAGCGAGCGGAGGGGGGTGGGGGGGGGCGAGGCGCAGATTTGTTTACCCTTCACAAATTCTGCAGGTAATTGCAATTTTGATTGTACATTTATTTATTTTATTCTGTGTGTGGACGGATTGTATTGATGTGTCTTGTGTGTGTGTGTGTGTGTGTGTGTGTGTGGCAGTGAGGTGGAGGGTTAGCGTGTGTGTCAGAGTGTGTGTGTGTGTGTGTGTGTGTGTGCTTCCTGTCTCTCAGTCACAATGAAATGTTTTGTCGTATTAACAGGATCGAACACAGACCTGTGCAGCCTCTGAACCAAACACTGAAACTCACCTTGAACTAATATTAATCTATTAACAACGATGCAATTCATTATTTTAATGGGATTTTAAGAGCATAATTAATGGGTTCATTAATGATTGGAGCATTAAGAACAGCAACAACAAATATTCTGATTGTAAATTAATCTGCAAATTCAAAAGGCCCCAGGAAACGCGGTCAGGACGCCTGTTTGACCAGTGAACAGTCAAACCAACATCAAACGATTTTAACGGGATTTGACTGACTAAAAACACTGAAGACATCCTTTAATCTGTTACCTTGAAGGAGCCTCAACTGCTCATTTAAGGTGGAAAGGGACAGATTTCAAGGCAGTCAAGTGTTTTTTAATCTCTAAAAACATTAATCAGACCAGAAAACTAATTAAAAACTCCTTAATCTGTTTTAATCCACTAATTCATCCCTTCATCCACCAGAATCTGGAGTCAGACTTGAGATTCAGAGTCAGACGCAAATGACAGAAATCAGGATTTGACATTTGATTTGAATTTATGGAGACGGCGACGGCGTTTTGTCAAAGGATCAAACGTCTGACTCAAAGTCCTGATCACGTCCTGCTCCTCAGAGGATGAACCCTGCAGATGCAGTGCCTCACCCACAATAAACACACACGCACACACACACGCACACACACGCACACACACACGCACACACACACACACACACACACACACACACACACACACACACAGAGGCAC
>NC_135087.1:1272500-1275000 GCF_051107435.1 Chaetodon auriga
TGCTCTCTGTTCATGTTACGTCGGCTCAATCTGTGTTTACACTCAGTCTCACTCCTGGTTCAGGTTCAGGTTTCTGGAGTGTCTGACAGAAACCAGGACTGATCCAGGACTGATCCAGGACTGATCCAGGACTGATCCAGAAACCTGACACTGCTCTGACCATCAATACAGAGTCAAGCCTCTTTTTCCTGCTGCTGCTGCTCAGTGACTGAGCCAAAACAAAGAGCTGAAAGAGGCTAAACGGCTCTGTGGAGCTGAGGAGCAGCAGAGTCATGTGACCACTGAGGTGTGATCACATGTGTGATCACATGATGACGTCTCATATGGTCATAACAGCACATAAAATCATGGAATAACAGCATTTTAAGACAGACTGTCTCACCTGTCCACCTCCATCCTTCACTCCTCTCTGTTCATGCCTCCCTCAGTCCATCCCTCTCCCCCCTCCTCCCTTTCCTCCCTCCCTCCCTCCCCCTCTCTCTCTCTGGCCTGGAGCCTGTTGAAATTCAGTCCATCTCTCAAGGTTGTTAGCTCGCTCGCTCTCTCTCTCTTTCACATCAGCATCACGTCGGCCAGGGAGGGGGTCAAAGTTCACGGCGATCCGCCTGCCTCCACGATCCTCCCACCGGACTGCTTGATTGACAGCAATCAGGACTAACCTCCCCTCTCTCCCCTACCCCCCTCCTCCCCCTCCACCTGTCAAGACAAAGTGGCTGGTGTGTGTGTGTGTGTGTGTGTGTGTGTGTGTGTGTGTGTGTGTGTGGACCGTTTCCTCTGTCATTTTTAATTATCCAAATGATATTCAGCTTCAGACTACACCCCCGCCAAAAAAAACTCCCATAATCCTGCGGTCCACCCTCCCAACAGATGCTGTCAGGAGGGCAGCGTCGCGCCGCCATTAGCATAAGAGCGTGTTTGTTTAAAGAGCCCGTCCCGCCTCGAAAATCAAACAATTAGAGATGCAGACAAGGCTCAGCCTATTGACTGCATAAATAATAAGATCCCGCACTCGTCTTTTTTTCTTTTTCCCTCCTTTCACCCTCGCTTTCTTTCCTCTCTCGCTCTCTGGGCGCCTCCTTTATTGGTTCAGACCTCTTCCCTCGCTCTCTCTCTCTTTCTCCGCCCGTCTCTCTGCAGTTATTCCCACAGCTAATGAACCTGCCGGACCTCACAGGAAGTCAGAGAGGGGGGTTGTGGGTAATCAGGATGCGAGGCTCGACACTCACCGCCGTGACCTTTAGTCTCGCCGCCGCCGGGTCACGCCGGGCCTCTGGAGTCATCTGCGCATGCAGGCTGGTGAAACCCAGCCGAAACCCACGGCTCAGCGTGTGTGTGTGTGTGTGTGTGTGTGTGTGTGCGTGTGTGTGCGTGTGTGCGTGTGTGTGCGTATTCGCTTTTGAATATGCAGGTCTTAAAAATTCATCTCAAGGCCTGGAGTTCAATGCACAGACACAGAGTGAGTGAAATATATCTGAAATACTGCTTCTGGCTGAGTGTGTGTGTGTGTGTGTGTGTGTGTGTGTGTGTGTGTGTGTGTGTGTGTGTATGTGTGTGTGTGTAGTAATTTGGCACCAATAGATGAAGCTGTTCTTTTCTTTTGCTCAGACTTCACTCAGAGGTTTGGTGTATTCTGTAAACATGTGATAAATACAAATGAAAATTTGTCTTCATCCTAAGACTCGTGTCCATCTGACCGACTGTCTCTGTCTGTCTCCCTCAGGTCAGGGACAACGCAGACCTCCTCGTATCCAGATTAAATCCAGAGGACATCTGAGACACTTCCATTTCTCTCTGTCTTCTCCATAAACTAAGACAAACAGATGGACAAACTGACCGTCCGTCCACCGCCTCGTCCACACAGATCAGCGCTCTCTCAGCCGTCACGTTTGCAGCTGGGAGGAGACAGATGCATTTACGTCTTTTTGACATCTGTCCAACAGGCATCTCAAACCCCTTCAGAGGTTCAACCTGTCTGTCCGGCTTCATGGATCCATTTCAACTTTTCCTTTTCGGGATCAGACGTCGATCCGATGGACACATGAAGTGATCAACGAGAGCAGGAGCACGATGTGAAGCGTGTCCACAGAGGACACCTCATTATTCTAAGATTTTAGATGGAGAAGACGTTTTGATTTTCACAGAAATGACCTGAAATCAGCCTGAAGGAAGCTGAACGTACAATAAACGAGCTAAAACAGCTAAAACCTGCAGTTTGGTCCTCTAAGACAAGGCGTCGGTCTGTGACTTCCTGTCTGTCTGTCCGTCAGCTGCACACAGACACATCTCTCATGAACCCCCACAGTTGTATTCCCATAATCCACTGGGAGCAGCAGATCTGTCCTGTCATCCTTCCGTCCTTTCACGTCTCCACGTCTAATTTTTACCTACGGTGACACTCATTGGTTGACAGTTTGATTGACGGGCTGACAGGAAGCGGTGTCGCGTCTGCGCGCCGTCGCTGTCGTCTTTAATTTCCTCTCATCGGCGTGACAACACACGG
>NC_135087.1:1277500-1282500 GCF_051107435.1 Chaetodon auriga
CTCCCTCTCTCTCTCTTCATTAAGCGTTATCAACCTCTCTGGCCTAATCTCTCTGAAATTAGTGTCTGGTCTCCACCACCTAAGTGACTGGCTGGCATTCATTAGCGCTGCGGTTTAGCCAAATCAATCACGCGGCGCCCCGTCCGCCACGCTTTCTTAAAATGTCATCCTCAAACTTCTCACAATCAATTAAGCGGGAGATTAATGAGGCCAATTTGCCACCAACACGTCGGCCTTGCTTCTCCGCTGAAAAGGCTACGCGCGCACACGCAGACACACAAACACGCGCTCACGATGATGTCGACACACACTTTGGAATAATGTACGTACACAGAGGAGGCGTGCATGGAAGCACGCCAGTGGCATACGCGCCTTCATCCTGAGACCTGGACGACTTTGAACAGACGCAAAGTGACCTCACTTCCTGTTTCCATGAAAAAACTAAATAAAGACTTTTTTAATCTACTGCAAAAAAAAAAAAAAAAACTGTCCAGATACGTTTGAGAAACGTTCCTGCGCTGTGAGAAGAGAAGGTGTCACAAACACTGACGTCTCCTGCCATCGATGGAATAATCTCTGCTGACACTGACTCGTCATGTTGTGAGCGCTCGGGCTCAATCTGTCCTAAGATTTATAATTAGTTCATTTTAGAAACTGACGCAAAGTTCAAGAAGATCAAGAAGATCAAGAAGATTAAGATCAATCGAGATTTAAAAAAAGGTGAAAGTTTTGAAGTGAATTTGCTGGAGACCAGAGAGAAAGTTCTGTTTCTACAGCTGAACCTGAATCTGAGGTTTGGAGCTGCAAAACAAACACAACCTGCTATTTCACATTAAAAGCATTAAAAGCATTCAGCTGGTCGACTGCTTTTATTGTGAAGTTACAGGAAGCACAAAGTGTTCGTCACCACGTCAGCAGATTCACTGGTGGAGCACAAACAGGTCCAATAAACCAGATGTGGACATTTCTTATTCTTCATTTTAAAACACACACACACACACACGCACACGCACACACACACACGCACGCAAACACACACACACACGCACGCACGCACGCACGCACACACACGCACGCAAACACGCAAACACACACACACACACACACACACACACACACACACACACACACACACACACACACAGGTGAGGGAGGCCCACACTGTTCATGTCACTTCCAATCTCACAGCTGCTTCAATCTGCCTCGGGATCGACCTCATATGGTTGTCATAGAGACTCTCCAGGGATTATAACAAGGTATTATGGGATGTGTAGTGTACCGAGCTGCAGGATCAGAGCAAGGTGTTAACACACGCGGGCTCGACACGGCGGCGATGCTCAGCGCAGCGTGAGCGGATGCGCGGCGGCTGTTCCAGCCTCGTGTTAACACCCGCACACGACAACGTGATGTGCAGAGCGGCGGAAGAGGGGAGGGAGGTGACACGCTGCTCTCTGCTGTCTGCAGGATTAAAGCAGGACAGACAGAGAAGGACATGTGATGGACGCTGGACGCAGCACTAACGCACGCCGTCCTCCTCCATCTGGTTCTGCCTCTCGTCAGCAGCTGTTTCAGTTCGGGAACAGCGCCCTCTGGCTGCCGGTATGACCGTCGTGGTGTTCACACTGGGAGCAGCTCAGATTAGATTTGACACCAGTTCGTCCAGATTCATCTCTGGACCAGTTACAGTGTTTGTTCTGTATTTAGAAACACCTGCGAGACACCAGGCGTCTGTGCAGTCACCCCGCATCTGGAGTCTGGAAGGAAACGCCGCGGCCCTCTGACCTTTGACCAATGAGGATCCTCACATCATCACATGCCACAGCCTTCAATGGCCAACAAGAGTCTGCTCTGGAAGGATGCACCTCCCTCTCCTCTTTCATGAAAGGTCGAGCCAGTTCTAACTGACTGTACAGATGACGGGCGCTTCAGACAGCCAATGAAACTCCAGTAACGAGGACACGCTGCTTCAGCGGTGATTTAAAGCTAAATCAGAGTTTACTTCACCGCATATATTTAAGAACACACTCAGTTTATTAATACTAAATATAATCAACCATTAAAGCACCTACACAGCGTTTTGCCACCCAGGAAATAGAGCGAAAATCTCCTTGTTTTGTCCGATCAGCAGTCCAACAGTCAATTTAATTTGATTTAATCAGCTGATCGTTTCATTTCTGGTTGTCCAACTCAACCCTCAACTCAATCACTGGCGACGATTAACAATCTCTAATGTGAGCAGTGTGAGAAACAGGCGGCAGTAATGTGCGTCACAGCCACAGACGGTCAGCGTCAGTGTTTATCAGGGGCGGATGTTTCACTTTGGAATGATTTCTTCATATCTGAGAGCAACTTTTCTGTCAGGATCCTTGAAGATGATAAAGGGATAAAAAAGTACAAGAAGATTAGAAAAGTGTGGATTTCTACACAGCGAAGGCTCACTGGTGTCAGCAAGATTATAATAATAATCAGGTGTAACTCTCACACACACGCACGCACACACGCACGCACGCACGCACGCACACACACACACACACACACACACACACACACACACACACACACAGATACACACACATGTTTTCTAGGTTTATCACACAAACAATGAAAAAGACTTTTGGAGGTTTACAAAATCATCCCAGAAATGGATGCACACTTACAAATAGTGCATCTTGTATAACCCACACTCGCACACGCGCACACACACACGTGCACACACACACGCACAGATTAGCTGCCTCTATCAGCTGTGGTATCGCATCAGCCTGGTTGTGATGTTAAAAGCTCAGCCTTTGGGCTGTATGTTAAACAGATAAGGAGTGGAGCATGTTAGGGATTAAAACTACAAGACACACACACACACACACACATTTCACACACACACAAACCCCAGGGAGCGAACAGCGATAACCCGGTCATTATCATACTTTCATAATTCCATTTAATAATTCAGCTTAGCCGCGGCAGCAGCTGGATGTTGAGGAATAATTGAAGTCGGCTGCGGTGAAAAATCTGAGGGTGAATTATGAGGAATCAGTGCGCTAACAGTGTGAAGGTACATCAGGAGGAATAATTCAGCTCCAGAACGGCTCAGACGCAAATCAGGAGGAATAATTCACACATCAAAATGGTGAAAAATGCTCATTCTGAGAAGAACTGTGACAGCATCAGAGGAATCAGGAATTTGGAATATCAGAAAATAAACCGAGAGCCGATGATGATGATGATGATGATGATGATTCATCAGATCTTTACCAGAGCTTCACTAATGTTTACCAGGCTAAACTGGGTTTATTTAAACTCAGCTGAATCATGAGATCACGCTGACGTGTTCATGGTGTTCATCCTCCATGATAACATACCATAAACCACCATCTTGATCTCTGCTTTAATTCTTCTTCTGAGGGGATGAAATCTCTCTCTGAGTCAGCAATGCTTGTTTTTCTAATTCCCCTGATGCTAATCAAAGATCTGCTCCAGCTAATCTGACAGATTAGAACAGATTAGTGGACAGTGTTTGTTGGACACGGCCTGCTCTCTTTCTTTTTTGTAACTCCACATTATCTTACAAAATGTGAAAATCCGGATGATGCAAACCACCTTTTCTATGACTATTTAAAAAAATGTCGCTCATTTGTTTTGGCGTTGTGAAAACGGTGACACATTTTGGAAAGATTGATATCATTTATTTATTCAGACTTGATCTCAGGCTTGGAAACATGATTTTTGGCTCCAAATATTCCATTAATTCAAATGCTGATATTTCCCAAACTTTCTATTCTGCATGGAAAATACCACACAGACAAATCAACATTCTCTGATGCCAATTATTTATTATTATTTCTATAAATGTAAACACTGGACATTTTTAATAACATTTATCAAGTCAGCGTGCAAATGTTTAATATGTGATGTTTGTGTGTGATGTTAGCATGTTAGCATGATGCTGTTTGACGCTGTGGAGGTCAGAAGCTCTGACAGGAGAAACGTGAGGTGCTTCATTAGCATTAGGTTGATTCTGACGCAGTGATGGTGCCACAGAGAAACATCAGCTGATCAGATATAAAGGAACTGCTCTTCTGGGGAACGTGAACATCAGATTTCTGGGAATCAGTCCAAACGATCCTGAGCTACTTCACAGCAAAGACAGCAGCGCTATCACCAGGGGACTGCTGCTAACGATGCTAACGTGGTTTAACACACGTAACAAGGACAGCAAACACGTGACTGTGTGTGTGTGTGTGTGTGTGTGTGTGTCCAGCTTGACATTAAGCAGGTGTCTATGAGAGTCTTTGAAGCTGCACACAAAAAGTGCCACAGGTGTGTTCATATCAGCAGAACCTTGAACCTTGAAGACGTCCTACCTGTAAAATGTGGCTGCCCAGGTGAGGCTCGAAGATCTCCGAGGCAACGGCGCTGGGACTCCTCCTTCGCTGGGCACCGATAGCTAAACACACACACACGTACATACACACACACACAAGGAGAGAGAAAGCACAGGACAAGACAGAAGAAGACCGGTGAGACTCAGACACATTGATACGAGCAAAGCTCTCTCTCTCTCTCTTTCTCACTCACACACACACACACACACACACACACACACACACACACACGTTTATACAGCCTAGCGTGACGAACACACATGGCACAGGACAAGAGGAACCAGCGAGGTCAGCTCTGTAGAACAGTCTGTAACAGTGTGACATGTTAGCATTGTTAGCCTTCCTAATTGTAACCAATGGGAACAATTAGCTTCATGCTAATAAGGTTGCACCCAACCATATCCTCTGGGCTAAATGAGGAGCTAATAATGCTAACAAGGTTCATTTAGTGAAGTCAACCATCAGAACATCGTCTCCACAGAGAGAAAACTTCATCATCGTTTCACAACTAGACAAAACATTTTTATTCACACGTGAGCGTGTTCACATGCAGCCGCAGGTTGGTTCCAGTGCAACTTCAGGTGGAGGTTTTGTGGACTCTGAATGTGCAATTACTCC
>NC_135087.1:1287500-1297500 GCF_051107435.1 Chaetodon auriga
AAACACACTGATGTCTCACAGTCAAACGCCGCCTCAGTCTCATTCGTGTCTTCACACACATCAGCTGCATCACCACGCTGCCTCTTTAAGCCTTCGGCATCACTCTGGTTGTATTAAATGAACAGAGCAGGAGGCAGCAGACTGAATGAGAGGGAAAGTGCAGCTCTCTCTGCTGCACATAACAAAGTTTACAGCTTGTCACATAAATGAGAGCCAGTCAGCCTAAAGGAGACTCTTTCCTTCTGAAATGAGATGTTTGGGCCGATTAACTCGGCAGAGTCGCTCCACTAAACCTGCATCATTTCACTGTTCAAACTCCTTCACTGATACTTTTACTGTTCGGTGCGGAGATGTTTTACAGCAGAGCAGCCTGCAGCCGACAGCGAGGGGTGAAACTCTGAGTACACGTTCAGGTGAAACGGGTGGGGGGGGGGGGTTCAGGATATTATCAGCATTATTGATGCTAACTGACTTTTTAATCTTGATTGTTTTTATCATTTTAACTTTATCTTCCATAAAACACCTCACTGTCATTATTATTATTATTTTACTTCACATTGTGTCACAATGGGGCGGGATAAATGTCGCATATACTGGAAATCAGAAGCTTTAAATTCGAGGTTCATGTTGGATCGCAGTCTGTAAGATGAGGCTGTCAACAGCGTTTTTGGATTTTGAGACTAAATAAATTACAAATCAGAAAAGAAAGAAAAGCTGGACACACAGAGGCGTTAAAAGGTCGACGGTCGCAATCAGAAAAGACTGGTTCCATTTCTACGACAGAAGCAGCAGAAGAGATAAAAGAAAGCTTCCCGTCGCCGCTTTCAGACTCTGTGACATCAGCAAATGTGCAGCGAATTGCTCGATAATTTCCCGCTTGTGTTGAATAATTCAGCAGTTATAGTTCAATGATCAGACGGAACTGGGAAGCAGAGCAGGAGGTGAACGAGAGCGTGGTGGAGAGAAAACAACACAGAGACGTCAGGACGTGACGCGGTGAGGTCACGACAGGGAGAGGTCACGACGGGGTGAGGTCACGACGGGGTGAGGTCACGATGTGGTGAGGTCACAACGCAGTGAGGTCACGATGTGGTGAGGTCATGACGCAGTGATGTCATGACACGAGAGAAACGTTACTTTCAGTCTGACAATGTGACGTCACTGAGGGAATCCATGCTCGCTCATCAGCCGTTCAATAAAACCTGGATTCCTATTGGTCACCTCGCCTCAAAGCAACTTGATTAAGACTTTCTCTCCCACCTCAATCAGCAGGCGTGCACACACTCACACACACTCTCACACACTCACACACACTCTCACACACACACACACACACACACACACACACACACACACACACACACACACACTCTAGTTATGTCTTCATTCTCTCTTCTCTTTGCTGTTTCCTCTCCTGAACTTCATTGCTTTGCTCTCTCTCTGGATGACATCCCTCTGCTGTCATTTCCACACACACACACACACACACACACACACACACACACACACACACAGAGCTTTCTCTGTGTGTGTAATCATCTCTGCTGTCTCTCCACTTGGCTGAGTGCCAGCTGGTGTATGTTGGAGTCAAGGACAAGAGAGGAGAGAGAGAGAGAGAGAGAGAGAGAGAGAGGTAAAGCAACAGAGTGACAACATGGAAAAAGACAAATGGGGACAGAGGGGGAGGACAGTGAGACTGATGAGGGGATGGACAGAGTGAAAAGGAAAACACAATGATGAGAGAGTGACATAAAACATGTGTGGAGAAAACCTGAAGAACCTGAAGAACAAAAAAGTCTGAAAGGTGAATAAATTCAGACAAACTTGGTGATCACACGCTGAATGAGCTCGTCTTCATTCTACGTCTCTTAAAGTTAGCAGGAGGACGCCTCAGACCGACGGCTGACAGCCTTTAATGAGTCAGCGTTTGGACACACAAACACTGAATCCACTTTCTGACTGTGATCATTCCTACAGTCACGTCTTCACGACAGACACGAAGCCACTGTGTCCTCCAGAATTCAAAGAACTGTAGTTACACACGTATGACAGGTGAAAGATGAGTCATCAGACTGAAACAGGTGTGATCAGAGTCCAAATGGGTTGTGTGTTGAAGCTTGAATCAGGTGTGAAGTTGCTCTCTGGTATTCAGAACCAGCAGCAGATGAGACTCGGTCAGCTAGCAGCAAGTAACGAGCGGGAATCAGTGCTAACGTTAGCAAGCTAAGCTAACCAGCTTCACCTGTCTGAGTGGAATACAAAGTTCTTCATAAATCAACGCCAAACAACAGCGTTTGTGAGGGATAACGCCCAATGAGGAGGCCAGAGCTGTGCGACGTGTACCTCCTGCAGCGTGTGTGCTGCAGTCGCCATCCTGTGGCGACCAGAGGAACTGAAGGACCACGCCCAGTGATGTGAAGGTGTTCAGAGTGTTTCTAACCCACAGGTGGAGGCTGCTTTCTTTACTGCCTGTCCTGTTAAGTTCAAGTTTGGCTTTAAACAGCACACTGCTGGTCTGGGATCAGGTGTCCTGAATTCAGGTGACTGATGGTTGTACTCCGCCCGGCAGCATGAGACTCCTGCAGGAGGACTCATCCTGACGTGAACTCCTCTTCTTTCTCCCTTCAGCGTCATCCCAGCCATCAAAAGTCATTAAAAAAGAACCGGGAACAGTTTAACAGGAACTATTGTTATTATTCAATCAGGATTGAGGCCCAGACCATAAGTATAAACTAAATGACAGAAACGCATGAAAAGAAAAAAGTCCAGGAAACAAAAGAGGAAGAAAGAAAAGAAAAAAGCCCAACGGAGGAAAAACACCGTCACGAAGCCGTGACACGTAAAGATTTAACAGACCAAACGTGAGCCGTTATGTTTGTGTTCACTCACAAAACGGTGAGTGTGTGTATGACACGAGGGAGAGGAGGCCGTGTGTGTGTGTGTGTGTGTGTGTGTGTGTGTGTGTGTGTGTGTGTGTGTGTGTGTGTGTGTGTGTGTGTGTGTGTGTGCGTGTGTGTGTGTGTGCGTGTGTCTGTCTGTCTGTCTGTCCATCCAAAACCTCGTGAGATTGGAGGCCTCTCCTGTGGCTGAATTTGTCAGACACATGATCGGCTTCTGTCTCCCACACACACACACGCACACACACACACGCACGCACGCACGCACGCACGCACGCACGCACGCACGCACGCACGCACGCACGCACGCACGCACGCACACACACAGCAAGGGTTCAGTGAGGCAGGAAGCTATTGGCACTAAGGGAATACAAGGAGCAGACAGTAATTAGGAACCAGCCTACTGTACTATACACACACACACACACACGCATGTGCACACACACTTACACACACACACTCGCTCACACACACACAGTGTAATTAGGTAGGGGCCCTGACGCCCCAGCGGTGAACTGAACAAGCCCCTGAATACCCGCAGTGGGATCGGCTGAACACCATAATACACGGGAAAAGGGCGTGAACACACACACACGTTGGTTAATTAAGTGGCAGCCTACTGTGCGTGAAGGGAACAAGGCGGTGGATGGCCGCAGTGGGAGTGTACGCCGACCAGCAGCAGTCAGGATTAACACGAGCCGACCTGCCGGCGCCGAACGCCACCTCGCACTCGCTCTTCTCTTCATTTCCTGTTTCCTTTAGAGCGACTGCACGGAAACACGCGTGTTCAGGTCAGACGGAGGCACACACGCATGATTCTTCAGTCTGTCTCACTTCAGTCCACTTCTGCTTCGTATCAGGCCTCCATCTTGTTTTCTCTCTCCATATAAAGCAGTGAAAGGAGGGCAGTCGATCCAGGCGTCTGTTCATTTTCTCAGACGGTCAGAGCGGCGAGCTCTACATGGCCGACGTAGATGGACATGAAAGTGTCCTGGTGGACTCAAAAGATGAACATCTGCGCCAGAGAACAGCTCAGGAGCCTCGAACATAAAGGACATGAGAACCTCACCCACGAGCAGGATCATTTCAGCGGAAAGCATCCAATCACAGAGCGTTGAGGTCAGCCATGTGCTCCGTCCCTTTGACTCTTTGTGGACAGCTGGTCCAACGTTCAGCTGCAGGAAATGACTGATTCTGGTTTGATCTATAGAACAAACTGGTCTAAAGCCTTTCTTCTTGTTCCAGCAGGCGTTCCAGCGACTCCTGATTTCATTAAAAAAAAAAAACTTCGACCTGAACTCAGGTGTGCAAACACACAGGTTCAACCACAACACACATCACCTCAGAGGGTTTCCTCTCCCACCGCTCCGTGGAAACACCATAAATGATGGATTATATATTTCTGCTAATGTTGGACGGTGCAGGACACGTCTGAACGTCTCAGCCACAGGAACACAGAGCGAGCGTGTTTCTGTCTTTTGTCCTCATTCAGAGAAGATCTGAGGAGAAAGTCTCCTCTGACTGAGGTCTGAAGTCTTGTTCCAGACATGTCGAACGTCTCAGAGGTTCAGGTTTCAGACTGAAGACAGAGCTCAGAGCTGCTCAGCAGGAACGTGAAGTGACGACAACAGAAAGCAGACGTGAACCGTTTCACTGCTGGAGGTGAAGGACGGCGAGGACTCTGTCAGACATGTCTGCTCTCCTAACAGGCCTGGAATCAGTTTTCATCTTCTCTGCTCATCTCACTCAGTCTGTGCAGTGCTTTGCTGTTAATTTAGCCTTTAGTTGTGAATACAGGGGTTTGAGGGGGTCCTTCATTAGTGTGACTGTGCAGTGATGCTCTGCATCAGTTTAGACGAAACGCTGAAAACCTGCTGCTTCGTCCCTGAAACCTGCCAAAGTTTGAGGTGCTAACACTGAAGCATTATCATGTGTGACAGTCTTGAGTGTTCATGGCGTTGGGGCGGCGAAGCGGACGTGCGAGCAGACAGACTGCTGCTCTCCTCGGTGTTAATCTGCTGTTAATTTGTCTGGGCTGTAACATGAGACAGTGAGCTGCAGGAGTTTAGTGTGAAGCTGTTAGTCATTAATTTAACAGACACAGAGGTGAGCGAGGCCACGTGTCTCCATTATTCTCTGTCACACTGTCACCACACATAATAACTGCACCGCAGGGCTCAGTCTGTGCGTGTGTGTGTGCGTGTGTGTCTATTTCAATCTATTTCTATGTCATCACTTCTCTACCTGTGCTGTCGGCGGTGGACACTTTGTTGTTGTATTAGCTTTCTGTTGCTAACTGCAAAATGCTAGCCGGTTTGTGTCGCCCCCATTTCCTGATGTCACTGAAGCAAGTTCAACATGACATGAAGGATGAGTGTGAAGACCTGAGTCAAGACTGACCGACCAAAACCTGGAAAACCAGCTGCATTATCACCAAAGAGGAGCAGCTCCAGCCGTCAGACTGGAGGTCAGCGTGATGTCTGTCTTCAGTAACATGTTGAGACCATGTTCACGATGGCTGCCATCAAACATTCTAGCATGCTAATGCTAATTAGCTCTGCATGAAAGTCAGATGTCCTTCACTTCCATCCTCATCCTCAGTCCAATGGAATTTCACATCTTCAGTTTCTGCTGATGATAATAACCACGTGAATCTCATGAGGTTTGGAGTTATTTTGGCCATTGAAGTCAGACCTGATGATGCTGCTGGACAACACATTACTCACTCTGAGGAAGAGTCAGGAGGTCCCCAAAGCAGCATGAATGTCTTTAAAAACACTTCACGACAATCCTTTTAATATTAGCTGAGCTATTTAAGGTTTGAAGCGAATCAGAGGACGATCTGTGGTGCAGCCAAACGTCTCTGACGGGACGAAGCGGTGTGAAGGCTGCAGCTCTGACGCCTTCCTGCAGACAGGAAGCTGAAGCCCTGATCCTGACAGACGGCCTCACTCTCACAAACGGAGGCAGACGGGACCAGAATGAATTTCCCAACGAGTCGGAGGCGTTGGAGAGCGATCGCTCTGACTCTCGATGCGTTCCTCATACAACATTTGATTGCAAATTCGTGTGTAATCCAGCTCAAATAGCAGCACTTAGCGAGTGAGCCGCAGTCATCTTTTCACCTCGTTTCACCTCTTATTACAGCCTGCTAACCGTAGAAACTGATCGAGAAGCTCGGCCCGTGGAGGAAACTACCTCAGCAGTAAAAATTAATGAAGTCTGACCAACTGTCTGACAAGAGAGAGACGGGTGATGCAAGGAAAAGGATTGACGGAGTAAGAAAAGAGAGGGAGGGGACGAAGGTGGAGGGATCAGCGGAGGGGAATTCTCATGGATGAGGAGAGAAAAGGAGTATTTCTACAAGATATTTCATCCTCAAAAGGATAAAATACTGGCTCGCTACTCACCCCATCCCCCGGTTTCCCTCCATCCCTCCCTCCACCTCTCCGTCCTCAGCCGGTTCCTCTTTAAGCATAATTAAGTTGCTGAGATGAACCCTGCTTGTCGGATGGGAAACGGCTGAATGCCACCGGTGATGGGAGGAGAGAGGGATGGAAAGAGAAGGAGAGAGAAAGGAAGAACATGAAGAAGAAAGGCGGGATGGAGGGAGCGAGGCGGAGGAGGTGGATGTTAATTAATTATAAGCCGTCAGGGTCCAAATCATCTTCTTTTAAACGTGGACTGGAGCAGCAGAGTCACGGCGGCTCATATTAAACCTTCAGCTCTGATTTAGAGCAGAAAGGTTTCAGTTTCACCCAGGAACCCTCTGGAACCTGGTCCAGAACCAGGCCGGGACTCACGACCTCGCCCCGCCACAACACTCAGATTCAGATAATCTGGAAAAATCTGAAAGTTTCACGTTGGTCAGAGTTTAATGACAACAACCAGGCCGGAGCCAATCATGGTGCAGCCTGAAACTCATGTATTTTTACTGTGATGTACATGTATATCATACATACTGCATATTCACACTGCATCAGTCTACTACTACTATTATTATTATATTACTATATATCACTATGTACTATTATTACTGTCTATATTACTTTATTATCATTGTTAGTATAGTTACTGTGGTTATTATTATAGTATTAGTAGTAGTAGTAGTAGTAGTAGTAGTAGTTGCACAACAGATGTATTTCTAAATAGATGGTTACTATTTATAGTAGCATCATACACACAGTTTTTTTTATTTAAACTGTAGTATAGTTCACATATTTTTACCCTTTTTAAAGGATTTTTACATATTCACTAAGATATTTATTTCCTGTTTCTATTTTAATTACTTGTTCCACAATGGGAGCAACTGATCCTGATCCTGATCCTGATCACAAACACAGACTCTTAAATGAAAAATATTTTGCATATTCATCAATTCTCTGAGAAGATGTAATTTTTAAATGTTTAATTAAGATGTTAAATCAGATATTAGATATTTAATCCGATAATTTGTCGTCTGCGTGGGATGATGGAATCACACACATTATTACTCAAAGCAGACGACGTTTTTAAGTCTTAAAACCTGTTGGAGGTGATCTTTAAGGTGAGGAAAGAAATCGTGTTGATGGCAAATAAACTCTGGTTACGGTCAAGACGAGGCAGCCGGATGCAAAGCAGCCGTACAGGGTAAAAATACACACTGGTAGTATTCAGAGCGGCTTTGTTGTCACTTTACAGACTAAATGTGTTGTTTTTTTTGTTGTTTTCAGCTCAGAAATTCAATTTGACTAAAGTCACAGCCACATATGACTGAACAGCCCATAGCAGCACTGTTCAACCAGGTGAACCCTGTGACATCACTGGCGGGTGTGGTTAAAGGTAGGACAGACCAGAGAAGAGAAGGACACTGATGTGTGTTAAGCACAGAGCTGGACTCAGAGTTTGGTACGGTTAGCTTAGCATAAAGACTTGAAGCGAGGGGAAACAGCTAGCCTGGCTCTGTCCTACCGGCACCTCTGAGGCTCACTAATCATTCTTAATGTGTACAAACAGAAACGTAAAAGCAACAACCAACAAGAATTAACAAGAAGTTAATATGATGGAAAGAATCTGAATTCTGGGAATAAAAGCAGGATCCACTGAGTGAGCGAAGAGGCTGAAGCCACGTGGTGTCTTAAACAGCAGCAAGTCTGCAGAGAGAGAGAGTTACTGCAGTCCTTATCAGTGTCCAGGCCTTATCTGTGGGTCTGAGACACACACACACACACACACACACACACACACACACACACACACACACACACACACACACACACACACTTTATTAACTGCAGCACAATAAAAGCCTGCAGGAGTGTGTGTTTGTGTGAGAGAGGAAAACAAACACTCTCACTTCAGCTATTTCACTGTGTGTGTGCGTGTGTGTGTGCGTGTGTGTGTGTGTGTGTGTGTGTGTGTGTGTGTGTGTGTGTGTGTGTGTGTGTGTGTGTTCATCCTCAGAAGGAGAAGAAAAGGGCAGAAATGGACGGAGTGAAGCTCAGAGCCTCAGAGAACAAACTACCTGAAACTGAAGTCGACTTGTTTCACGTTCTGAAATATGTGTCAGACGTTTTCACATCGTGATCAACCTGATGTGCATACTTTATACTTCATCTGTGCAAAAGGTGAGTCAGTAGTAGCAGTACGACCAGTAGTTGTACAGGTAGAGGCAGCAGGAATAGCAGCAGCAGTAACAGGAACAGTAAATGTAATACTACCAGCAGCAGCAGTATTAGCAGGTATGTTAATGGTACTTTCTCTACCAGCGTTCGATGGAGCAGCAGACACAGTATTAGCTAACGCTAACAGGAAGTAGCTCACACAAAAAACAACAGTGCAGGTCCTGCAGCACCTTCTTGGTCATCAGATCCTCATTTGTTACCTGAAGCTCAAAATATATGAAAGATCTGAAGTGAAGTTCACAGTGAAGCCACAGGCTTGATTCTTTACGCTCAGCTGTCACATTATTTCCACAAGGAGAGCGTTTACACCATAAAACACATGATTTATAGCACTTTTCCAAACCACTATGTGTTCATTTGATGAATTAAATGGTATAAATAGTTTTGGCAGGGGCAGAGTTTTTGGCTGCTGGCGTTCAGTGATTTCATTCAGTTCCAGGAAGTAAAAACTGAAGCTGAAAATAGTTCCAGACGTCTCAATGTCACAAGTTTTATAGTGGAGACGATTCGCTGCCAGAGCGGCTTTTACTGTTCAGCTCTGAGGAGGAGGAGGAGGAGGAGGAGGAGGAGGAGGTGGCACAGGAAGGAGAGGGGAGGAGGACGTGGAGACAGACGGAAGGACAGAGAGGAGGAAAGATGAATGATTTATAAAGGTAGGAAAGTTAGAAATGAAATGAAAAAGGAAGGAGAAAAGCGGAAGAGAAGTACAAGAGACAAGAGCAGAAAGGATGGATGGACAAACTGAGGGTAAAGAAGAAGGAAGGAAGGAAGGAAGGAAGGAAGGAAGGAAGTAAATAGACAGGCAGAAGGAAGGAAATGAGGGAAGACAAGATGGGTAGAAGATGGTATGAAAGATGGAAAGGAGGGAGATGGGAAGATGGAAGGAAGGGAAATAAATGACAAAAAGAAGGGCAGGAAATGACAGACAAGGAAAAGAAAGGAGGGAAAACAAGAGGGAAAAAGAAAGACCAAAAAGAAGACTAGATAAATGAAGACAGGAGAAGATGGAAATGATGAGAGGACGAGTGGTAGAAACGGAGGAGAGTAAAGGGAAGGGAAGGACGGTCAGTAGGAGAGAGGAAAGGAGGGATCAAAAGACAGCAAGATGGAGGAAAGAATACAGAGTGGAGGAGGGATAGGAAGGAAGGACAGAAGAAAAGGAGAAGAGAGGAAAAATATCCAATCCATTTTATTGATAAAGCACAATTTTAAATAAACACAAAGGTTTCCAAAGTGCTGTACAGTAAAACAAACACAATAAAACAAAATAAATAACAGATTAAAAAGAGAAGAACATAAAATGATCAAATATCTGTGCACATAAAATCAACACCCTAAGTGGTGTGAAAAGCTTAAGAAAAAAGGTGCGTTTTAAGAAGAGTTTTAAAATTAGACAGTGAAGAGGCCTGTCTAATGTGCAGGAAGGAAGGATGGACGGAG
>NC_135087.1:1305000-1312500 GCF_051107435.1 Chaetodon auriga
AAAGATGTAGGAAGCAGGAAGTAGAAGAGAGAAAATGGAGGAAAAGAAAGTGAAGGGAATGAAGAGAGGAAGGTAAAGGAGGAAAGGAAGGAAGGAAGGAAGGAGGCAGAGGGAGCAGATACAGAATCAGCACAGCAGTGATTTCAGACACTCTGTGTGTGTGTTCATGCTAATTAGCTGGCGCTAGCTGTGGCTGGGAAAACCCATAGACATGCTAATCAGTGATCAGGCTAACTGGCACTGGCAGGCAAAGAATTAATGCGTGTGTGTGCCTGTGCATGTGTGTGTGCATGTGTGTGTGTGTGTGTGTGTGTGTGTGTGTGTGTGTGTTATTCAGTGCTTCTTATTTTCATGTGCAGACCAACAGTAACAACATCCCTCTGACTTCCTGTCTGTGGAGACGCACACACCTTAAAATATGTAGATGAATTAAAAAAGAGCCTTAAAGAGCCGCTCACTGCAGTGATAAATGGAGGAAAGAGCACGTTTGTTGGGGACTACTTTCAGTGGCGGATGAATCCATGTCTCATGACTTTTCATCAGATCTGATGAAACTAAGAAAAGTGAAACACTTTGACGTGATCGTCCCTCAGACTGAAACAGGACGGTCAGGTGTGCTGCTGCAGGTGCAGGTGAGGCCTGTCAGCTTCAGCCCATAGAAGCTTTAGTTCAGATCATCAAACTGCTTCCTGGTTTGGATCATTCAGACGGCTGCAGAGAGTCAGGTCTGGTCCACATTATGATGCATTTGATGACTATGGAGCCAATGAAAACAAAAGGCTCACACCTGAGCGCACACCTTTGAAGAAACATGAATGGAACAAGGTCAACAAACCTGTTTCTCTTCACGCCGCATCTTTTCTCTTCCACACACACGGACTTAACCTCACCGACACTTCTCAACTTCTTCTATGAATAAATGCACTTACTGAACAAATGAATTAAAACACCTGATGAGTCTTTGCGATCCGATTTAAGAGGAACAAGCTCAAATCCAAGCGGCGCTAACGCTGCTCTGAACACGAGCCGGAGCGTAAAGATGGAGGGTGGAGCGATGGAGAGATAAAAACGGAGGCCAGACGAATGAAAGCAGAAAGCTGGAAACAGATGAAGGATGTGGATGAGATGGAGAGTCAGAGATAGAGGGATGGAGGGACGGGAGGAGGAGTGTTTCAGAGAGCAGTTATGAGTGTTATTAAGAAATGGCTCAGCCACTAACGGAGCGTTCAAATGGCGGTACAGCTGAACGCTTCACGGCCCAGCAAACACAAGCTCGGCCGCCCTCTCTCTCCCCATCTCCAGCTGATCTAATTCTCTCTCTCTCTCCTTCTGATTCATTCATCTCTCGCTCTCCGCGTCCTCCAACTCTCCCCTGATACATTTTAAATTGTAAAAATCCATTCAATCCATTGGTTTCGATCAGAGGGCGCAGCGGCCTGTGTGTGCGCTCACATTATATAACCGCACATCACGGGTCTAAGAGTGTATGTATTTATCTCCCTGTATGCCTCCATGTTTATCTTTTCTGTGTGTGTGTGTGTGTGTGTGTGTGTGTGTGTGTGTGTGTGTGTGACAGGCAGTAAACACGGTAATAACAGTGCTGAGACTCTTGCGGACGGTTCACTGCTATCGAGAGTTCTGATTGGAGCGAGCGTCCTCCAGCCTGACATCAGCCGTCCTTCCAGCTCTGTGATAATGGCGGACTGAACGTGCAGCAGTTTGTCTTTTTCATTAAAGCAACATGACATTTGTCAGAGTGTTACTGCCAAAAATTAGATTTCATGTTTATGCAACTTAAAAGTGATAAAGCTGCAGCAAATCTCACTAAGAACTAAGAAGGTGTTCGCTCGTCTCTCGGCGCTGTCTGACTTCCTGTCTGTGGCTCTCAGCTGCGAGCCCATTGGTTCCTACTGAAGATGTAAGTCTGTACAAACACCGACGTTTGGTTTCATGTTTAAAATGTTCTGTGATTTCCTAAAAAAGCTGCTCACTGCAGTTTTCAATCAAACAAACTGGAGGAAATTGTGCATTTGTTGGGACTATTTTCAGCGGCGGATGAATCCACATGTGGTGCTGTAGTGAGCGTTTGTGGCGGCAGCACGGTGCGTGCGTTCAGACTTTGTTTTTCCACCTTCGTCTCCAGATTTTAAAGACTGTTTCAAGTTGTGAAAAGCAGTAATTCCTCCTGTAATCTCCACTAAAAACTGATCATCACCTTCTAATTCCACGCTCACAAACATTTCACACAGCAGCTCCATCTCCAATATTCATTATGTTCACACATAAAACGCTACAATCCTAATTACAATCACTGCTTTGGCCGTACAATTAATCTAGCCGAGAGAAATCCTGCAGCAGTGGACGGCTCCCAAATTAATGAAACATTCAGATTGATTGTTTGTAGTTAATTTCCTTAATTTTCCTCTGTGTCGTTCTGGACAATTCATTACTCCAAAGTCTGTGAACACATTTCAATTTTACATTAAATTACAAGCCCTTTTCTGGCCGCTTCACATGCCAAATCAAATTTTTCCCACCTTTGAAGGAACTCAAACGTCAGGCCTTTGTGTGGGTACATTGTGACCCCCCCCCCCTTCCTGGCACATTCAGGGTTTCTATATTTCCGTGTCTATTGCTGGATGTGTTCTGGACACCAGGAGACTCTGACGGTAAAACTCGAGACCCCTGCCGACGCCTCAGCCCCCCTCCGGTCTGATCAGGTGTTGGGGCGATCGGCGTTGCGGCTCTTTAAAAAGCTCCTTATTTCCCAGTTTATTCTGACATTTTGATTCATGATCATCTGCAGGAGAAGGAGAAAATAATTAAAAAATAAAAAACACCCTTTGAGACAAACTCAGGCCGCTTAACTAATTACCAACATATATCACCACCGGCTGCGACAAGCCAATTACACCTGATTGGAAATACTTTACTTTGTTCAACACACGCTTTTCATGTCGGTTTTAATTCAGTGTCAAAGCTCGGCTTTCTGAATATTAGAGTGGATGATTGACTGCTGCAGGCCTCACGGCGCACAGTCCATAAGCCAATAATGTCCCATTTGTCTGGTATGGAGGGAAAGCTAAAGATAAACAGATTAGAAAAAGACATCAGATGTATAACTGGGTTAGTAAGGACATCAGCTCTAATGGGTGAACGTCCTTCACAAGCGTCTCACCATGATTAATACAAAGTGATACCAATGACTGCGGGGTTTCCTGGAAACAGGAAATGACAGGCTGATGGGAAACAGGGTCACATTAACAAAACAAACAAACTGTATTTACTGTCTGTCAATGACGGTGTGTGACTCTGTCATAAGCACGATGTTCATATTCATGTTATCTTCAGTAAGACTCTAAAGGCCCACCAGAGTCCCTTCAACCACCTGAAGACACATAAAAGCCTCAAGGGCACCTGGAACCAGGACTGCTCCACGATGGCTGAAACCAGTTCCTGTTATTTTAAAGATCCAGAATGACTTAAACTCCTTTGGAATTCTCTTTTTTTGGCCACTTTTACTCCCAGACGGTAGAGAGATGACAGGACTTGGGACACAGATGTGTGAAAAGGGTCCCCAGCTGTACTCCAATCAGGACCTTTGTGTTCATGGTCGCCATTTAGACCCTTCAGCCACAGAAACCCTTTAAATGAGTCCTGAACCCCCCCAGCATCTCCTCCAAACCCTGTAAATGACTTAGAGACTGCCAGAGGCTCCCAAAATCCCTGAAACCATTCATAAAGTCCCCTGGAAAACACCTGGAAATGTCTGGAAACAATCCTTGAAATCATCTGTAAGTCACCAAAGACTGAAGACCAGAGATGTCCCTGACCACCGATGAAGCACGTCTTTCATCCATCACAGCCTCGCAGGTCGCTCATGACACAGCTTCCCTCCCACCAGGCTGGACACTTTCCCGCAAATTCCCTCAATTCAATCGCGAAGCTCTAACCTGAACACTTCCTGGATCACGTCGTGGTGGACAGACAGACAGTCACAGCGGACACAGACAGACAGGCCGATCAGAGGCTGAAAGCACAGCCGCCGTCACCGCGGAGCCAAACCAACACTCAGCTGTGCACAAACCCATCGACGCTCATCCAGACGAGAACATGTCATTTCATACACAAACCCGCAGAGACAAACGGCTTCAGTGAGCGAATGTCTCTCAGTGTCTCTCTGAGCGTCCCGTGTTCCAGTTAATTGTAACGTCTTTCAGGGCGTAAACACAAACAAGCAACTATATTTTCTGTCATTACGGCACATTGTTGGACAACAACACTTCCCGGAGCTGTTTTGTGTTTGCCAACAAAATAAAGAAAAAAGATGGGGGGCGGGGGGGGTAGGTGTTCGAGTAATTGTTTCCATGGTGATTATTTTTTCCTCTTTGGTGTGTGACAGCATGCAGGACGAGAGAGAGCGAGGAAAAGAAGAGATGAACGAAACGCCGGCAGCCACGTCTGCAGCCGAAAGCAATTTCCTCGTCTAAATTTAGTTATGCAAAGCCTATGGGCATCATCAGCATTTGGTAATTAGTTTTATAATTACTGCTGTTTCCCTCTCCCTCTGTCAATCCATTTTTCTTTACACTGCGACCGGGGAATCAAAACATCTCACACTCGCAGCTGGCCAAATTACTCTCCGTTTATTAAGTGCGAGCGTGCACCGCGAGCGGTTTCAGCCGGCGGACGGCGCCGCGTCTCCGTCGCAGAGCCGAGCGGGGCTTAGCCGGGGGCCGATGGCGGCGCCACAGGTTTCTGCGGCGAGAGAGTCGAGGCGGAGTTTGACAAGTTTATTATGTGAAGGAGCAGCAGCTGCCCTGCTCGCCTCCTCTTAGGCCTGAGATGAGATCTGTGGGTAAAAGGCTGAAGTGATTACAAGCTGATGGGGGGTCTATGGGAAGGAAATAATAGTTATCTTCCAATGTGTACACGATGCAGCCCAAATAAGAGAGGCTCCGTGCTTCATACGCCTCCGTTCAGGCCAGCTGTGCTTCAGCTCAGGTCGTGTTGTTGTTGTGAGACATCGGTGAAGACGATCCTGCTGTTAAATGACGAGTAACCTGAATTTAACAGCTGGAGGGAGATCATGGCGGTTAGCTTACAGACGGAGACATCAGGCTGTTAGCTGGAGAGCGTCTCACGAGCTGTCAGCATAAGTCTGGATCAACGTGCCTGAAAGCTGAGCGGCGGCTGAAAAAAGTCCAATTTTACTTTTTAAAGTTACCTCCAAAAGCTTGATTTGACATTCAGTCTGCGCTCTGTCTGCTTCCTCCAGCACGACCCAAACGTGGCCACTCTCAGACTGTGTGAATGTTCAAACCCGTGACAGCGTGTGCGTGACGGCTGCAACGACGCAACACATCCATCCATTACCCAGAAGCACTTATCTGAGGTGTGAATGTGAGCGTCGGCGGTTGTTTGTCACGATGTGAGCACCAGGATGAACCGCCGGCCTGTCCGACGTCCGCTGGGGGCGACTCCAGCCAAAGTCACACGAATCGTTGAATTTACATTTAATCTAAAGGCTGCGATGGTTTAAAGCACCTTTTAAAGGTTTGATTGACAGCTGTGTCTACGATGTGCGTCTGTGCGAGACGTCTCGAGTCTACGCCTCCATCTGCTGATGAAGCCCATGTGGTGGGACTGAAAGCTGAGGTGAGACAGACATTTAGGGAGGAGAGCAAATCTAAAACATCAAGAGAAGCAAACCATAGAAGAAACAGGTTCACGGTGCAGCTGTGTGTCTCAGGTACAGGTGAGTGTGTGTGATTACGCCCATGACTGTAATGTATGGATGTCATTATTGGACATGACGTCCCACACGTCTCAGAGCTGACGGTCACGCTCAGAGCGTTTCTTGACCACAGGACGAACTGAAGGGACGCTAATGAAAACGTCCTCGTCGAATCTCAATCATCGATCGGTTATCGGCTCCTGGGCTGCAGCGAAAAGTCAAGCGACGTGATGTTGTTGTGGACGTTCAGGCCCCGCGGAGTCCTCGCTCCTCCCTGCACCTCCCCTCAGTCTGCTCTGAAAGCCAGTCCAGGCTGAGCCGCGGGCCGGGCGGGGAGGTGGGAGGGGTTTGATGTGAGCGCCGTGTTTATCCGAGTGTCGGGGTCACTGTGTTCCCTCAGTATAATGGAGGAAGCCATTAGCCCAGCCAGCAGGCCGCATCATAAAAACGTCAGCTGGTACAAAGAGACGAGATGGATCATAACGAGACGAGGCTCCCGCTGCTCCTCCCCCCCCCAGCCTCACTGATAGCCTCTGTCTCTCTAATTGACTGTCTCGTTTATTTTTCTCTCTTTCTCCCGTCTCGTCTTTATCCCTCTCATTTCTCTACTCAGTCTCTTTCCTCTGATGCTCCTCTCTCTCCCTCCCTCTCTCCCTCCCTCTCTCCCGGCGTCTCACTAAGCAGGAGGTTGATTTTGTAAGAAGCGGCGGTCTGGCTGTATGTAATGCTAAGTGGATGGGAACACACACACACTGAAAAACACTTTTAGCACCAGAGGAGTCGAACAACATCACGGTAAAATGCAGACGATGTTTCACAGCGTGATTTGTGACGTTTAGCTGCTGCTATCAGACGTGAGCTACAGAAACATGGCGGAGGGTGATTCAAGCTCGGTTTGACTTCAGACGCGTCAACACGATGGAAACAACGACATGATCTGACTCGGGGAGAGGAGGACGAGGGTAGAACAGCGGTCATCGTCGACGACATTCTGCTTTATTTATGTTTTCCACGCCGTCCTAACGTCACACAGGTTAGCACGCAAAAGAAATGTCTCATCATGCTAAGCTAACATCATGCTGCTAAAAGAGCAACAATACAGCCCATAAACAGCGTCTTTAATCTGAAATCACTTGTCTACTCACGATCCAGGCCCATGTTTGGTGTGTACAGTATTTAGTACCTTTTATTTTAAGTACTTCTTCTCTCCGTGCTTCATTTTAGCTGTGACACTCTCACACTTTCCTTTTTCTTCTCATTTTAGCAAAAACCTAATTTCTTCTGCACTATGTGGCCTTATGACACCGAATGAACTCTAATTTCTGCTTTTGGAAACTTAATTGTCCATAAAATTGATTGTGACAGAATGAAATCTGGAAAAATACGATAATTTTCTGAAACTTTTCTAGAATAAATGATCTTCACTGCAGTGGAGTTTGGACAAAGTCGTAATTTTTTAAGTCAGAAGTGAAGTTTTCAGCCTTCCAGCGCTGAGCTTTGTTAGCTGTGAGAGAGCAAACTTTCCAACACCTATCAGTCAATTTCTAAGATTAAAATCCATTTTATCTGATGTCAAATATCGACGTCTGGCTCCAGAAGCTAAAGTTAAATTATTAAGTCTGCACACCATCAATATTCACTTACATTAATAATCCTAAACTGTTTCTAAAGGTGACACAGAAGAAATATTTTCACATTAAAAACCACATGAAATGACCCTGAGTACACCCACGCACACACACACACACACATCATGCTAAATT
>NC_135087.1:1317500-1392500 GCF_051107435.1 Chaetodon auriga
GGACATAAAGTGAATCGTACAGGCAGCCTGAGTCACACAAAGACTGTGGAAAGGTGTAACAGTCAGCTGAGGCGAAGACAGAGTCCGTCCACACTTTGAAAAGGATTCGACTTCACAGGCAGACTTCACTCATCCTGA
This sequence comes from Chaetodon auriga, assembly GCF_051107435.1. NCBI lineage: Eukaryota > Metazoa > Chordata > Actinopteri > Chaetodontiformes > Chaetodontidae > Chaetodon > Chaetodon auriga. The sequence goes on from NC_135087.1 coordinate 1,317,639, forward strand.
AGCCGAACGTCTCCACGAAGGAGCAGGAAAGACTGGAGCCCATGAACGTGGACTTCACCTGAAGGCACCAACCAATCAAAGCCTCCAGCTGCATCTGACGAGCTCAGTCTGTGCTGCAGGATCGAAGGAAATCTCCACCGTGACCTGACTGAACCTGACATTTTGGTCAAACCAGCGAACCTTTCGGAGCAGACGAGGGCTTCTCCCCAAATCTGTTACTAAATCTATTTGATATGAAGTGAAAGGTGTCAGCGGCTTGAAAAGCTAACATTTAAAAGAGAAAGCAAACACCAGTGACAGCCCAGCATCAATGCTTCAGAAAGGCTCGTTATGGAAACCGTCAGTCATCTGCTGCACAGCTTCATTCACACCACTACAGTATCCATCAAGCCAATTAGAGCTGACATACCAGAGGAGAGGTTTCTGGTGATGTAACAGAGGTTAACGCCTGTCTGAGCTCTTTTAAGCTGCAATATGCAATATGTCTTATTTTAGAAGGTCAGTCTGTGGACAGTTTTCAGGAGGACTTTTCTGGAATAATCTCCTAAATGTGACCTTCCTGCTTTAAGATAGATAAGGCAAAAAACAAAGCAAGAGGCAAGAAGAAAAGGGCAAAGTTCCTTTTCCCTCGGTGGAAAGGCCTTAAATGATGCAAAACAAAGTAAATTCAAAGGTTTCCTGAATTCAAAGTTTTCTGTGATTTATTTCCTCGGTATGAAAGAAAGAATTCTGTTGTTTTGCAGTTGCACAAATCCAAAGAACTGATTCCAGGAATTACACAGAGCCTCATACAACAGTTTAAAGACAAGCCCCGTCTTCCAACCGGGTCCATGTCCATCCTACCTTTGACTGAGGTGTTGGGCGGCGGTCCCTCCATGCGCAGGTTCCACGGCGGGTCTCCCTGGTTGGCAAAGTCCCTCATCTTCAGGTAGCTGATGGTGAGCCGGATGATGGAGGCCTTGTCCAGCTGGCTGGTGATGGCGCCCGGCAGCGGCAGCATCTTGGCCAGTTCATAAAACTCAAAGTTCTCCTTTCCCCGCCGCGACCTCGCCGCGTCCCGTGACTTCTCCTTCCTCAGAGCCTGCAGCCTGGACGGAGGGCAAAGAGCAAAGCAGCGTAAGACATGTGACTGTGAGACACCTCGATGCACCACCGAGAAATAATACATACAGCATTACACTGAAACGTATGAGTGTACATTCAAAAATGAACAACAGCTAAAAAAAAAACACATTTCAAACTATACTGATAAGGAAAGGAACCGCGGTGACTGAGCATCATCCTTCTACAAAGAAGGATCAGATGCACCAAAAGTCAAAATATCCTGACGTCCGATCCTTCGTACGGTTTGAGCAGACTCAGCCGAACTCGGTCAGCTCTGGATAATCTCCTACGTAGCATTTGTTAGCATGATGGCTAAACAGTTTTCTTCAAAGGGAGGGCTTCCTTTGCTACATGCTACTGCACACGTCCATCTGCTGAGGAAGACCAGAAGGTGAGACTGATCTGTGATCTGATGTTCACTTTTTTAAAATCTCTGTCCCTCTGTGCTTGACGTACTGCCTGTCCGTCCTGAGGAGGGACCGTCCAAACCGAACGTCTGATGACACAGAGCGTCACGTGCTGTCACGACTGTAAAGCCTCGTGTGAGCTGTGACATTCAGGCTCTCATGAAGTTCATCTGAATCGATTATTTCTAATTTTAGCAATTCTCTTGTGACCCTCATTTGCATAAGCAGTGACCCCACATGGGGCCCTGACTCCAAGGCTGGAGAAGATGGTCAGACCTCCTCTGGCTGCAGGAGGTGGTGACTTTCCCTCGTCACGCCGTCATCGTTTGAGAATGACTGAGATGACTTCAGATCAAAGTGAAGAACTTCAGCGGTGGCTGAGACAAACGGAGCCAACAGACGTCACCTCCTTCACTGCGTCACCTCCTTTCAAAAGGGAGCGCCTGACGATCTGCCTCTCCTCTCCCATTACTTCCTCTTCTCCTCCATCCTCTCCATTACTTTCCACTCTATTACTTTATATCAAAGAGCCGCTCTGTTTATTCCCTCTCTCTCTCGCTCGCTCTCTCTCTCACCCTTCAACAACAACAGTGACGACCATACTTTCCTGCGGCCTCTCATCATCATCGGACGCCGTTATGAATTAACTCTGCAATAAATCAGCTGCTAAAAACCTCTGTGGGCTTCCTGCCGGCCACACACACACACACACACACACACACACACACACACACACACACACACACACATAAAGACAGGTGATTAATTTTTGCTGGAGCAAAAAAATGCAAGAGAAGAAGTGTTAGAGGGATAAAAGGGGGGGTGTAAAGAGAAGGAGAGAGATGAGATGGAGGGATAGCGGACAAACACTTTAGAGAAGGAGGAGGAGGAGGAGGAGTTGTTTAGGGCTACAGATGAAAAATGGCTGTCATCTGGCGAAGAATATCATTTTCATACTGTTTGTCATTTATTTATCAGGGAGAACAAACAGTAAATGAGGAGAGAGAGGAGGAGAGAAGGAGAGGAGAGAAGGAGAGGAGGGGGGGGGGGGGGGGGGGTCACTTTTTTAAATTTCATTCCTTTCTCTCCTCAGACTGATTCTTCCTGAACTTCCTCGTCATGAAATCCATCAACCTTCCACGGCAGCTAATTAGCATCCATGTTGTTTTAAAACGTCTCAAACCGCCGCCTGAACCCGAGAGGCTGAACGGGGTTCTGACGTGAGTCAGCTCGTCGTCAGTCAGGACGGAACGTTCTGAAAAAACAAGGATGTCCATTGGACAGTTTGACCGTCAGATTTTTAGATTCAGAACAGCCAATAAGACAACAGGAGGTTCTGATGTTCACGCCTCTGCAGACGAGCAGCAGGCGGAGGGGATTTATCTGTTCCACAAACTCAGAAAGCATTATGTTGATGGACGACAAACATGTCTTCATGTCTGTCTGCTGTGTGTGTGTGTGTGTGTGTGTGTGTGTGTGTGTGTGTGTGTGTGTGTGTGTGTGTGTGTGTGTGTGTGCGTGCGTGTGTGCATGTGAGAGTGTGTGTGAGTGGACAGGGAGGTGTGTTTGACCTTGACTCAAACAGACATATTTATCATGTACCGGCTGAGTAGGTAAATGCAACACTTGTTGTGATCGCTGTGTGCGTGTGCGTGTGTGTGTGTGTGTGTGTGTGTTTGGGTCTTATAAACATGAAATGAAACCATGTCGTAAAGTTCAGCCGGGTGACTTGATGGTGTTTTAAAGAGCTTGTCACAGCAGGCGGGGTGTGTGTGTGTGTGTGTGTGTGTGTGTGTGTGTGTGTGTGTGTGTGTGTGTGTGTGTGTGTGTGTGTGTGTGTCATGTCGTAAAGTTCAGCGAGGTGGGTCGATGGCTTTTTAAAGAGCTTGTCAGCTGAAAGGAAGAGATATGTGTGTTTCTGTATGCATGCGTGTGTGTGTGACTGTTTTAAGAGCGTTTAGGCAGAGAGCATGCTGGGAAGGTCGAGCTTTAACTTCCAGGTCAACCGGAGGTCGAACTGGCCATTGGTCATGTGACAGGACAGGATTTACTGCCTGAGCCCCTCACTCACTGATACGTCAACAGAGCAGAGAGCCTCGACTGTGATCATCCACCGCTCCAGAAAACCGTAGCGTCTCCTCCGTCCTCGCTGTCCACCACCCTCCGCCCTTTTTCTTTACACTTTTCAGACAATTCTGCAGTCTGTGAGCCCCTAAATCCCACCGGCTGCATAACGTCCGCATCCCGTCCCACATCTTCGACTCACCTTTACAGACAGAACGTCACTCTGAACAGCACAGCGTGAACAGGAGCACACCTGACATCGTTGTGTGGCAAACAGGAAGCTTCTCCACAGAAACACCTGCTTCACTGATCATTATTATTGTGGCCTCAGCTCATGATCCACCTCTACACACCAGCTCAGAGGTCGGACCGTTCAACCCGTCACCTGGAAGCCACCCCCGACCCTGAAGGACCCCACAGACAAAAACAAACTTTTATCTTTTAAGCAGCAAACTCGACATTGACCCAAACACTCTGCTGAGCTTTCATCATTCATTCATTCATTCATTCACTCATTCACTCCTCAGAGACTAAGTCACATTTATTTTCCCTCCTGCCTCATTGTGTTTAAACAGAAGTCGATTTCTGCTCTATTTATACGTTGGAATAAACTCCTCGCTTAATTTTTCTGTTCCGTCCAGATACGAGAGTATCTGTTTACATGATCAGCTCGTCCATCCACAGAGGCCAAACTGAGGAAGAATATTTAAAAAAAAATCAAATCCATGCAGGAGCGTCTGCGACGAGATAAAGAGAAACACGGCGAGCAATATGAAGAGAGATGAAGGCGGGAGATAACGGGCAAGGAACGCTGCACGGTGGCCGACGGGGAAATCTGGGGAGGTTTGAGGTCCTGACCGCTGATAGCCATCACACACACACACACACACACACACACACACACACACACAAACTTTACAATCGGTGGAGTTTGAGGCCCGTAACAACTGATAGAAATCTCTCTGCACACACAAACACACACGTTTAAACAAAGCCTGCACAGATGTGAATCTGGTTAAGATGGACGTTCAGATATCAGACGAGTGTTAACAAGAGAGCCCACGAGGAGACGAGGAAGACAGAAAAGGAAGTCATGTGACGAGGGAGACGCTGACAGAGATAGAGAGAGACAGTCAGAGACAGACAGAGACAGACAGACAGAAACAAAGAGAGACAGTCAGAGACAGTCAGAGACAGACAGAGACAGACAGAGACAGACAGAGTCAGTCAGAGATAGTCAGAGACAGACAGAGACAGACAGACAGAAACAGAGAGAGACAAACAGAGAGAAACAGAGAGAGACAGTCAGAGACAGACAGAGACAGACAGAGACAGACAAACAGAGAGAAACAGAGAGAGACAGTCAGAGACAGTCAGAGACAGACAGAGACAGACAAACAGAGAGAAACAGAGAGAGACAGTCAGAGACAGTCAGAGACAGACAGAGACAGACAGAGTCAGACAGAGACAGACAGAGTCAGACAGAGACAGAGAGACAGTGACCAAGCAGAGAGCAAATCTTCACCAAAGTTTTAACCCGACCGCTCGGTCAGGACGTGAACGCCACAGTCTGAAGTCCTGCGCTGAAGACGTCCATCGTTACGTTACAATTCACGAATATATAAAGTTAATTTAAAGGAGACGGGGACGCAGTGGGACGAGAGAGTGGACTCATCATGTTTTATACTAACAATGACCAAGCAGAGAATTTAGGACAGGCTGGAGGACTGCATGGACCACTGCACAGAGGACAGACGGTCGGTGCACCGCACAGCATCGCACTGCAGCCTCTCGGCTTTAAAGTGTGTCTGTCCCCCTGCCTGGACTGTGCAGGACGCGTTGTCCGCCGTGATGACGCTTTACTTTATTGGACAAGACGTGTGAGTCTGTTTGATTTATGCTGCTTATTAATGTCCACTGCACACAGATGTCCACGGCCCTTTTACTCATCGTTGGACATTTGTGTTGCACCTTTGTCCTCTGTCCCACCAGCGCTGAGGACGGTGCTTGTGTATCTGACGGTTTTTAGGATTCACAGGCTGTGAAGTGAAACAGGAGGTCCTCCTAAAGACGGAGCACAAACTCCTTTTTAATCCTGCTGAGCGACGTTTCAGATCTCCAACGATGCAGAAGTTTCGATGATTCTGGAGTAAAAAAAAAAAAAAATCTAATTCAGGAAAGAGTGAGAAGATAAAGGAGAGAAAAAGGGAGCAATAAGAGACCAAAGAGGAGCGAGAGATGGAGAGGGAGGTGCAGAGGTGGGAGCTCTCTCTCCCTCTCCTCCTTTTCCTTTTAATCTCCATCTCCCTCTCCCCCCTCCCATCTTTCAATTCAGCCAATCGGGTGACCCGCAGCCGAGGTTCCACCCCGTCAACTCCGGGGAGGACGAGAACACACACACACACACACACACACACACACACACACACACACACACATTCAGACAAAAGGCCCTTCAGGAGGAGGGTAATTGCTTCCATGGCGATGGGAAAGGAAGGCAGAGAACAAGTGTCACTTTGGATTAAGCCCCGCCTGCTGACATCGCCATGGCGATGACACCGCGAGTGTGTGTGTTCACTGATCAGGGGACCGAGTGCCAAAACCAATCTACCTACAGAGAGAGAGCGATGAAGAGGAGGAGAGAAGGGAAGGAGGTAACAGAGATGAAGAGAGGGAAGAAAAGTGAAAAGAAGAAAAAAGAGGAATAAAAAGGATGAAAAGAACGAGAACAGACAGGGATTGACAGAAGAGAAGAAGGGATTGATCTGAACGAGAAAGAGCAGCGAGGGAGGAGGAAGAGTGAGACAAAAAAGAAAAAGCATGAGAAGAAGAGGAGAAAGAGGTCGAGTGAGGTCTTACAGGCAGAGGGGGGGGAGAGAGATTAAGACTGAATGAGATGTTTGTGCGTGATCACCCAACAACCAACTATTATGTGCTCAGTGTGTCTTGTTGCTAGCAACCATAAGAATTAGGATTACTCTGTGTGTGTGTGTGTGTGTGTGTGCGTGTGCGTGTGTGTGTGTGTGTGTGTGTGTGTGTGTGTGTGTTCACTGAACATCCACAGCTGAAAACACACACAAACAAACAGAAGCTGTTTGTGTGTTTTTGTTGGTTTGTTTGTTTGTTTTTTTGCCATTCACAATTATTCAAGCGGTTTGTGCTAAAAAACAACACGAGAAGACGAGAAGATCTTCTTCACATCGCAGTCAGACCACAGTTAGCCTCAGCATGCCAATATTAACATTAAAACACGGCGTCATGATGGAGCCTCTGACAGCAGCCAGGCGGGAAAAATGTGCTCAAACTGCAGACACACGAGCGAAACGTCCGACCTGCCATCGATCGTTAATGTGGACGCTCAATCGTTCGTTAGGTCAGAGTGATCAACTCAGCCAACTCTGAACACAGTCTGGACGTGTGTGGTCCACTCCAAACCTGGACCAGGAAAACCAAACCTGGACCAGGAGGGTTGGTCCCGCTGAAGGACAGAAGGACACCAGAGGGTACGGCTACTGTCAAAGAAACTAGAAATGAAATAAAAAACAACAAACAGAATCAAACAAAATCAAATCTGTGTTTGGTAGAGGTGATGGCGAGTGTGTGTGTGTGTGTGTGTGTGTGTGTGTGTGTGTGTGTGTGTGTGATCTCCTGCTGCTAAACACACACACACATGTGGACACACAGCATCCTTACAAGGCTAATCATCCTCCAATAGGATTGTAGTGATGGAGGGATCAGTCTGAACTCCAACAGTGAACTGCTGGTAAGTCCCTCCATCCTACTGAGGGGGGGGATTAGAAAAGATGAAGAGGAGGAGGAAGACGGTTGAATCAGAGGAAGGAGGAGAGGCAGGATCAGGGCACAGGGGAAAAGAAGGAGCAGCATTAGGAGGCAGAAAGAGGAGCCTGGTCTCCTCATGGTCCATGTGGTAAAAATCACAGTACATCTCAGGGTACATGTACGCCACTGTAGTACTTGTTCTGTAAATTCACTTAAGAAATGGTGTACAATCACTGCACTGTTCACACTTCACATTTGAGCGAATCCACAGAATCAATGTAAGAGAGGAAAACGGTGTCGAAGCAAACAGGAAACAGCTCTCTGTGATATCATCAGCACGCCGAGCCCTCGCTGTGCGGCAGCGTGGCACGGCGGACGTTGAGGGACAGGGTGTCAACACAGCTCAGGGGACGGCCCCCGCGGCGCACACAGTATTTCCTGTCCTCAACAGGTGGACGCATTTACACCGTCACCCCCCCAGCTGGAGCCACGCCGCTCTGCGCACAGACGCACGTGCTCCCCTTGATCCCCCCGGGCGAGTCCGTCTCCGTTTCAGAGGCGTCCCAGAGGACGGTTTGATTTGACATCGAAACGGTTTCTGAAAGATTCCTTCAGTCCTTCTCTGAGGTGTGGACAAAAAACCCCATTATAGTAGAAGATTTTCAAGGAAAAATAATGACATCACATACTGGGGCGGGGCCAAAGTGAGCGCACACACACACACACACACACACACACACACACACACACACACACACACACACACATCATTGACAGAGTGGAAAGCCATGTTGACAGCCTCAGCAGTATTACAGCTTCCTCCATCCTGTTAGCTACAATCCTGTTAGCTGCACGCACACACACAAACACGCAAACACACACACACGCGCACACACAGAGAATTCTACTTTTAAGACTTCACGTTTCTTTTGTGACTGAGTTGGAGAAGATGAGAAACATCACGTGGATGACTCAGACATGAATCGTCGTTCTATGAGCGCGTCGAGACTTCAACATGTTTACTTCAGCATGTCAGCATCCAATCGTTCATGACCATATCAATATTGTTTATCCGTATCAGAAACAACAACACTCCGGTTTTGTTTGTTTGTTTTTGTTTGTGTCACCTGATCTTCCTGCTGACATCACTCGCTGTATGCAGTGAATGTTTAGAGGCGTTCGCTTCCACACGTTCGGCCTTTTCATTTCCCAGCAGCACTTATCTACTTTGGAAGGAAACTTTAATACACAAATTCATTAACGCACAACGCACAACAATTAAGCAAACCCATATGACTGATACGATAATGAACATTATGGTGTAATAATGTGAGTTTTATGGATATGAGTTGAGGGTATTAATTACTAAAGATGGATTAGTAACATGAATTAATAACAACAAAGCCGACATGAATAAACGCAGGGTAACAAATTACAGGGAGCCGTCGAGGAAGTAACAGACTTTTCAATGTGGACGATTAATAAAAACAAAACAAATCCAGCACAACCAAACACGTTCATGGGCTCAGGATTCATAATTCATGTGCTAAAATCAATCTGATGCAGCGCGGGGATCATATTTCAGTTTAAAATGCCAGCTGAGAGAAAAACCTGAAGACTTATGCGAGCAAGCGTTTCATTACTGATGTTTTAATGTTTTTCATCCACGTCCACTGAGGAAGGACGAACGTTCCACAGGTCAGATTATTGTGGAAATCTGAACTCCTGTGATTTTAAAACTATAATCTGCATTCTGACAGTCATAAATCAGTCTGAAATAAGTTTATAAAATGCATAAATGGCTGCAAAAATAAAAAGATAATCAAAATGAAAGCGACAAAGAAGTTGGAAGTTTTAAGGTGATGCTTCTGAGCTAGCTTCCTGAGCTTTGGTCGCTAGTTAAAAAGCTAGCTTGCCATGCTAACGTGCTAACATCCAGTTCTGGGATCAATATTCACTTTGGATGATTTTGGACGTCACCGCTCAGTCGCCACTGCGAGAAGAAGGACGTCCAGTTCGCTTCCGACATAATGACTGCGGCCACTAGAGGGTGCCACTAACGGTAAACATAAATACGGTGGTGATAGAGACGACCTGGTGAGGACGGGCTGTCTCATTTTTACCCCGTGACACCAGCAGAGTGCAAACGACCGTCTCACTGTGATCGATCCGATCAATACGTGCTGATCACTCCACGGCGCATCGCGCTGGCTGATTGGGCCGTGCCTTCAGAAGCAGGAAGTCAGAGTTAAGGAAGAAAGGAAGCAGGAAAACAATGAAGATAGACTGATAGAGAGAGACAGATCACACATGCTGCTGAGGGGAAACAGAGGGATGACGAAAGAGGGAGGCAAGAGGAGGAGAAGGAGGTGACAGCTGCACAGGAAAGTTTAGTCATCTTTAATCACCTCCTCTGAACTCCCTCTTTCAGTCTTTCCTTCTCCTTCTCTTCTATCTTTCTCCTCTTTCTTTTTCCCTCAACCTTTATTTCCTCCTCTCCTCTTTCACTTTACCTCTCCTTTTTTCATTCCTCCACCTCGCTCCTGTGCCCTCCTCTTTCTGTCTCCTAACTCCATCTCTTTTCCTCTCTTCCCTCCTCTGCTCCCCTCTTCTTCTCTCTGATGCTCTGACTTCCTCTCCTATTGCAACCTCCTATACTTGCTTCACTTGCTCTCCTCTGACCACTCCTCTTCCCATCCTTCTCTCTTCTTCTCCTCCTTGTCCCTCCTTTCATTACTTCAAATTCCTTTCTCCTCTCTACTCCTCTTTGTCCCTATTTCCTCTCTGCCATTACTTCCTCCTCTATAATACTTTCATCCTATGTCCTTACTTCTTTACCTCTCCCCTATCCTTCCTCTCTACTCCCCTCTTTCTGTCCTCCTGTCCTTTTATCTCCTCTTCCTCCCTCCCTCTTCCCTCCATTCCTCTCCTTCCCTTTTCTCGCCACTTGTCTCCTCTGTCGTCCTCTCCTAAGACCTCACTTCCTCTCCTATGTCCTCACTTCCTTCCCTCTCCCCTGGTTGCTTATGTCCTCCTTTCCCGCTCGTACTCCCTCTCCTTTCCTCTTCTCATCCCTCCTCCTCCTCCTCCTCCTCCTCCTCCCTGGGTTCAGTGGTGTGGAACAGTTCAGTATTAGCTCTGAAATTAGCAGCAGTCCCTCGTTAAAGAGTTGGCAGGAGAGCGCGCACACACACACGCACGCATGCACACGCACGCACACACACACACACACACACACACACACACACACACACACACACACACACACACACACACACACACACAGTGTTAATGATATAAAAGCTGCTGCCACCTTGGAGACACAAAATTACTTGAGACCCTCTTTCTCTTCATGTCTTTATCATTCCTCCTCTTTCTTTCTTTCTCTCACGACAATCCTTCCACCTCCTCCCCTTTCTCTCCTCCACCTCTCTCTATCTTTTCTTTTCCTCTCTCTCTCTTTCTTTTGTCTCCGTCACCTCCTCCCTCACTCTTTTCTTTCTCTCCTTGTCCTCCCGTAACCTTCAAACAAAGAGACAACTCTCTCTCTCTCTCTCTCTCTCTCTCTCTCTCTCTCTCTCTCTCTCTCCTCCTCCTCCTCCTCCTCCTCTCTGGCTTACAGCCAGCAGACAGTGAATGAGTCCTCCTCCCCTGACATCCTCCATCATCCTCCTCATTCTTCCTTCCTCCCCTCCTCCTCCTCCTCTCCTTCTTAGTTCCTTTCTTTCTCCTTTTTATATCTCCTTTCTTTCCTTTTCTAACTTTAGAACTCCTCTCCTCCCTCCTTTCTTCTCCCATTTATTTCTTTCTCATTACTTTCCATTCCTCTCTTCTTCCCACTTTGTGCTTTATCTGTATTTTATTTGTCATCTTTTTAATGCACCACTCTTTTTAACCTCCTCCTGGCGACTTGTGGTTGGCTCCTTCCCTTCTTCCTCTCTGTCTCTCTCATTACCTTTCCTCTTTCCTTTCCTTCCTTTCTCATCTCTATAGTCTTCTTCTTATAACACTTCCTTCATCCATCTTTACTTTCTCTCCCTTCTTCCCTCTTCTTGCCCCCCCCCGATGCGACACACTGTTGGCAGGACGACATCATCTCCAACCATTTCTGTTCAGAAAAATGACTCAGATGAGCAGTTGCTGATGAAACTCAGATCCTTTGGCAAAGTAAAACTAAAGCACTCTTTGTGCTGATTGGTCCGTTTCAGAAGAATACATATGATATTAGTGAATTATGCTTATTGATGCATGAATGTGTTGATCACTTTAATCAGCTGTTTTAATGACTTCACATACTGCTGGGTAGTTTGTGAAATCCCCCAGAGATCAACCAGGCTTTATCTTAACCCGTACATAGATCACAGAAGTGATTGGTTTACTATATTTTTTAATATTAATGTGAATCAAAGCAAAACAACCAGAAAGAGAAGCCGTCAGATAAATGCAGTGCGCTAAAAACAGCAACATTTGCTCCTGAGTGGCAGTGATGCAGAAGTATAAACAGCAGAAGATGGAAATACTCAAGTACAAGTGCCGAGCTAGCCGTTTCCCTCTGCCTCCAGTCTTTATGCTAAGCTAGGCTAACCACATCATGACTCTAGCACTGTGCTGAGCACACACATGTGAGAACAGCATCAATCTATCCGTCAAGGTAAGAAAGCAAACAGGCAGATCAAAAAATTAGTTTAAAGGACGTTTGATCAGTTTGATCCCTGACAATGATTTTCACAACAGTATTAATCAAGGCATTTGCTGTGAATGCCTTTATCAAGTACACACACACACACACACACACACACACACACACACACACACACACACACACACACACAGCAGACCTGTGGCTCACATAACAAGACAGCAGCATCGCAGGCCAAGACAGAGTCAGGACCTGACGGAGGGATGTCTGTGTGTGTTTATGTGTGTGCTTGAGGTGTTTATGTGCTGGAGGTGTGTGTGAATGAGGAGCAAAGAGGTATTTTGGCAAAATATCACTCACACACACACTCACGCACACACAGTGTGGTGTAACCTCTCCACAGGCCTCTGAGCTCTACAGCACTAATTAGTTTGGCAACAGAGTCAGAACAACATACCTTTGGCCTACAACACCCTCTGCGCACACGCACGCACGCACACACACACACACACACACACACACACACACACAAAACACACAGAGTTAAACATATAAAAACATATATACACACAAACAAAGCCCAGCACACACTCTGAAACACACCTGTCTGCTGATCATCCTGAACCAGAATCACCACCTCGTGTTTGTTTGCCTCCACTGACCCGTCAGGTTGTACTTTACATCCATGTGTGTCCACACTCAAACAAACTGTGTGCAGTGAAGACTTTGAAGGAGTTTCATTAGTTTTCAGTGGATTTTAAACCAAATAACATCAGATTCAAAGGAGGGAAAAACAGTGAAACACTTTCACTTTCCAAACAACCTCCAACCAAAAGCACACTGACACAAAGACACACCTGAATCCCACCCTGCAGCCCCTCATTTACCCACTGAAAACACCACACACACACACACACACACACACACACACACACACACACACACACACACACACACACACACACACACACACACACACACACACACACACACCTGTTGGGTGCCACCCTGCCAGCCTCTCTGGCTGTGATTGATCAAAGCAGGTTACATACAGCAACCTGGTGCTGAGGCCAGGCTAAACACACACACACACACACACACACACACACACACACACACACACACACACACACACACACACAACTGACTTCATATATTATAGATGAGCTAAACACTAAAAAGAAGGCTGTAGCAGAGATCATCAGGAGTTCTCTTGGATCCCAGTAAGCAAAACCCGGTCCAGGATCCGGGCCGGGATGGGACAAAAACCACATTAGACTATCAGGTCAGGCAGGGTCCTGGTTTGTTCATTCTTCTGTTTGTGTGCACTCGTCTCAGGCTGTTTGCTGTTTGTGTTGTTATGATCAGATTACGAGCCGTCGGTCTGCACGAGCCCGTATGAAAGCTGCTCTACAAATAAAGTTTGATTGATCGTTCTGTGAGTCTGATACCTGAGCGGATCCACGCTGACTCACTATCAGCGGCGGTGAATCATCATCAGTGTGTTTGGAGGTGAGACAGAGTGTAAATCCTGATCAGACGCTCAAATGAACTGAGAGGCAGCAGATCCACTCTGAGCTCCGTCTGGACGTCTGAGTCCACTTCCTGTCAATGTCCAGACCTCATAACCACCTGAAGGTGTGACCACAGATCGAAGGCTAAACTCAGAGCTTCACGTTCACGTTACTGCACAAATCCATGCGTCTCACACTCACTTCTGAACGTTACGGAACGAGAGAGACCAGAGCAGTCTCCAGGGGGCCCAAAGGGACGACATGGGGCCCCTCATGCAGGACGGGTTCATTGCTAATATGTGCAGGAGGTGACCCCGGAGTGCGAGCGCTGGATGGAGTCTCCTTCATAGAAACAATGATAATTCATGCATGTTGGGTTCAGGTACGTTTATCACGGGTCTGCTTAACCCTTGAGGAACTCTTGATAATGTGGTTCCCAACTGGTGGGTCGTGGTCCAAAAGTGGACTGCCGGTTTATTCTGACTGGGTCGAGAACGTGTGGGTCAACTCGGTAAACAAAAGGAAAAAACCAAAGGAATAAATGCTTTTATTTTGAAGTACTGTTGCTGCTGCAGTATAGTCCAAGAAGCCAATCAGCGCCTGCTGTGTCGGTCATGTGACCCTTTTCCAGGCATATTTGAACTAAATGTTTGAGTACATGCTAAACAAGTCTACTCTACCCAGGCGCCGGCACGTCGTACCCATCATCCCTCTGTGTGGACGGCGGCCCGTCAATCAGTCCAATCTGCTGCGGCTCAACTGCTGTTCTTCATCCCGACACACTCTAACGTCTCTCTGTCGAGCTTCCAGAGTTCGTCTCTCGCTCTGTGTGTGTCTTTCTGTGGCGTCCTCGCTGCCAGAGATCTTGTTTGTACAAAGCAACAGAGAGCTGAATAATTGATGCTGGATGCAGCTCGCAGCACGCTCGCTCGCTCGCCCCAGCCGTCCTGCACCTCTCTCTCTCCTCCTGCCAAACTTCCCCTCCTGTTGTTGTTATTGTTGTTGTTGCTGGTGTCAATAATCATCCAAAACAAAAACACAAGAGCCAGACGAGAGCTGAGAAACAGAAAGAAAGAAAGAAAGAAAGGAGGAAGGCAGAGAGAGGGTGTTTGGAAATGGGAGAGCTGATTGGTCCAAAGCCATGTCATAACACACACACACACACACACACACACACACACACACACACACACACACACACACACACACACAGACACACACTCATATACAGGCTTGTAAATTGCAACTGGGAGCAGAGCTAGATATCATTCTGTTTCTGTGCGTGTGTGTGTGTGTGTGTGTGTGTGTGTGTGTGTGTGTGTGTGTGGGAACAATATGAATAGTGATTAGAAGGTCTGATAAGTGACATTTCCTCTTGGCACAGGCTTTTGTCACAAACACAGATTTGTGTGTGTGTGCGCGCACACACACACACACACACACACACACACACACACACACACACACAGTACTGACAGCATTGTGGTTCTATTGCAGCCCATAAAAAGACGTGACGAAGAGAAACTGCGTCACACTGACGGACGAGTTGACTTCATACAAACCGACTTACTGACCAAGCAGATAACTGACTGAAGAACAGACTCACTGGGCGAAGGACTAGATGACTGACTAAATGACACAGCGACCAACTGACCGAGTCTCTGTCTGACCAGCCAATCAAAGACCAGGTGGCTACAAGACTAGTTGGTTCACAGAATAGATGACTGTAAATCATAAGATGTCTGATGGACTGATGGACGGACTGACTGAATGTCAAACTAAATAACTGATGATAAGGTGATTGACAGACGACACAACAGCTGACTGACAAGGTTAATGGCGAGATGGACGACTGGGAGACAATCTGACTGGATGACTGATTCACGAGTCGAATGACTGACTTCCTGTCTGCCTGTCTGTCTGTCTGTCTGTCTGTCTGTCTGTCTGTCTGTCTGTCTGACTGCAGGTCTGTCAGTTGGCCTCCAGGTCACATGGTGGAGCCTGTAAGTAGATGCAACTCAAATGTTCCTCCAAAGAAAATCTGGAACTGACAGGTAAGTACACACCTGTCGTGCCCTCACCTGTTTACTTGATTGTTTCAAGTGTTATCCTCTGTACTGTTTTTAAAAAGACCACTGAAGGAAGAAAGGAGGGAGCAGAAGGAGACAAAGAGGAGTGAGTTCAGGCGAAGCAGAGAAAGACAAAAACATGAGGACAGGTGAGACGGCGAGAGGAAAAGAGGGAAGAAGAACGACTGAAAACGCTAAAATGGAGGCAAACAAGGCGGATGGAGAGAGGAGTGAACAGAAAGGCGGCGAGCAGCAGAATGAGAGGAGGATTTGTACAAACACTCCTTCTGCCTTTGTTGGTGCAATTAGCTTCAACAGCTTTTAGCTTTTCACGCTCACAATGGCGGCGTGTGGGCGTCTGCATGAGGAGAGCGCACGATGATACGGCTGAGAGCGAGAATTATAACACCAGAGCTGAACACCAGAGGAGCTTCAGTACAGGGCCAAGCAGGGCCAAGCAGGGCCAAGCAGGGCCACACTGACGCTGCTCACATCAGCAGACAGTTTGCTCAGAGGACGATGGACGCCGACCTGTTGACAGGTGAGCTCTGTGGAGCTTCTCGTCCACGTGGGCTTACAGTTCAGTGCTTTTGGTCACAGTTACGTCCATAACTTGTGATCCACCACACGGCTGTGCGAGACAGCTGCGTCGACTAAAACAGCAGAGCGTCTGCCGCACACGAGACTAGGACTGAAAAATACAGCGTGTTTCCAATGTGCACAAACAGCTTCACGCAACCTGAACCTGAACCTGAACCTGAACCTGAACCTGAACCTGAACCTGAACCTGAACCTGAACCTGAACCTGAGCGGACAGACAGGAACAGTGAAGGACACACCTGTCTGACCTGCTCAGCTTGTATTCAACATGGAACAAAATGATCTCAGCTCTAAGATCCACGGCTGGATTTTGCAGCTTCCAACTGCATCAAGGTCTTCATTGAGAGAACAGAACTGATTTGGGTGTAAACACAAGAACCACGTCTGGAACTTGGTCACATGATAAAAGGTGGTTGTACGTTATATTCGGTTGCTGTCAAGTGAAAACCACACGAGAATTTTTGTAGACAAACTGAAAGATTAAGAATATTCTCTTACGTCTTAAGATAAACTATACAAAACCCAGTGGATGATCTGAAAAACACACCGTCACAAAGCTGGAAACAGAGCTGCTCTTCTTCTCTCGTGAAAAGCTGATGATCTGGAGATGAACGGCTTTTAAAAACAGCAATAAAACTGTATATTACAGACGTATTCAACAGGCTAAATGACTTGAAAGTGACTTGAACTACAGGAGATGTCAGGAGGAGCTCTTCACAGCTGAGCCAAAGCTCCTCCTCATCCTCACAGTGCGTCCTGTATCGTTCAGAGTGAGCAGTAAGCGTCTCTGGAGATGGATGCTGCTGTCATTTATTCTTAAATGTAATTTTTCAGTGCTGCGAGCACCACAGATGAAATTTCATTCACCTCTATTATATTGTGGAGGAGGCAGAAATCCCAGAGATCTCACAAACCAAATAAAACCAAAACAATCTTTAAGTTTTCTGTCGTCTGGGCGAACCGAGCCTTTAACGTGTGTGTATCACATTAAAGCCGAGCGGCGAGCTCCCAAACACCATCAAACTCCCACCGAGACTCAGCTGCTAAAAACTACCTTCAGCAACAAGCAGGTTCATCTCTTTGTCTGCTTCAGACTGTGGCAGCAGCAGAAATCTTCTGGCATTTTAATTTTCTGTCCCTTTCATTCCCTCCCTCCTTCACACACACACACACACACACACACACACACACACACACACACACACACACACACACACACACGAGGGCGAGTTTGAGTTCTTAATCATGGCAGGACCCAGCAGACTCACTGAAGCTTCCAACAAACACAGCTGGCCTCCTGCCTGACCTGCAGACACATTACCACCTCTCCTGGCCAGATGGACCTGTCTGTGTGTGCGTGTGTGTGTGTGTGTGTGCGTGTGTGTGTGTGTGTGTGCGTGTGTGTGTGTGCGTGTGTGTGTGCATGTACGTGTGTGTGTGTGTGTGTGTGTGTTGGCGTCTGACACTCGTCCTTGAATGAAGACATGATGGTCAAAGTGTGTGTGTGTCCACGTGTGATTCGTGAATGAACGTGCGTGTGCATGCATGTGTGCGTGCGTGCGTGCGTGCGTGCGTGCGTGCGTGCGTGCGTGCGTGCGTGCGCTAACTAACTGGACATCCCATCAGCAGAGCATCTGTGATCTGGGCTCTCCAGAGGGAGTTCCCTGTCAGCCGGACAGGTTTATACAGCCACAGGCAGAACAATGGGACCGGGCGAGAGACACAGACAAAGAGCAGCAGGAAGAGGAGAGAGAGAGAGAGGTGTCTTTTGTCCAGCAATGATTAAGAATTTAGACCAGACAGACGGTGTGTGTGTGTGTGTGTGTGTGTGTGTGTGTGTGTGTGTGTGTGTGTGTGTGTGTGTGTTTCAGCTACAGGTAGTATTCCAGAACAGGTGTTTCACAGAGTGTGTGTGTGTGTGTGTGTGTGTGTGTGCGTGCGTGTGTGTGTGTGTGTGTGCATGTGTGTGTGTTCCTCAGACAAAGACAGACTCAGAAGCAGTTTCAGTTGTGCTGTTTGTCCTCAAACTATAATTAAGGACTCAAACACTTTGATCTCAGGGGACGATCTGAGCTTTTCTGACAAAAACTGAAATAAATTAGTGCGTTAAAATCAAACTTCATCATGTTTTGTTTTGTGTATTTTAGCTGCAGCTTTATATTTCCTGTTGTATGTATTTTAAATATCATTTTGATATTTAATGCTCCTACTTTTCCTTCAGGAAGCCGTTCTGTGATTGGTTAGATTAGTTTAAAGATTTAGCTGAAATCCCACTGACGATGTGGTCTGGACCGTCAGAGGAGTCCTACAGTCAGAGGAAGCCGGCAGCCCGGGACCTCCTGGACGTACGCTAAGTAACCTCTAGTGTCAATCAGTCAAAAGTTGGACACATCTGGACAGTTTTTAGTCCTTCATCGCACATGGACTTACCGCTGCTGCCGTTAATAGAGCCACAAACATCAAACATCTGCTATCAGGAGTGTTTCAGGCGTGTGAAATGTCAAGGAAAGAAGTAATCATCATAATAAAGCAGTGACTGAAGACGATTTTACAAACTGAGGTGGATAATCAACTTCTTCATTCAATTATGCTCTATGTGCTTAAGCAGCAGTAAACAAATGAGCTTTTATTCTCCGTTTGAGTTTATACACTGAGCCAATTAGTAAATTAGCAACAACGAGAAGAACACAGTGTAAATCATTAGCTCTCCAACGAGCCTGTTTTTATCCACACAGCCTGTTTAACTGGGCAGTAAAAGGCCTCTTCATACATTTCACCCCGTTTGCTTTCCAATCCCAGCTAATGCAGTCACGCCACCACAGTAAAAACTGTGGAGTGATAATTAAAGGACTCTATAAAAAGTCTGCTTCAGTCAGACGCGCTGCGAGGAGCCGCACACAGTGTTTGGCCAACAGGACCAGTGATCGATCCACCTTAAAAACCCGTAAACTGGATTCATGAAGACAAACAATCAACAAGAACCACAGAAAACACACTGCTGATACGACGACTGCTGCTACTACTGCGAGTACTGGTGACACCAGGCAGATAAAGAGCTGGTGCGTCTACTGGAACCACTGGTACCTCTGGTAATACTACTACTAATACTACCACCACTATCAGGGGTAATACTTGTGATACTACTACAGACCTGCTCACACAACTGCCACTGGTACTGAAACAATGATGACTACTACACACACTACATCTGCTGCTAATACTGCTGATACAAGTACTGGTATTACTACTCCTAAAACTGAGACTGATGATGATACTGCTTCCAAACACTACTACATACTGCTGTTCATAATGTTTAACACAACCACTACAAATACTGGTATTACTTTAAAGTTACTGTCATTATTGCTATTACTAATACTGGTACTTCAGCTGCTCCTGGTCCAGCTAGTAGTATTAGCTACTACTGGTCTCTAGTACAGCTGCTGCTAATACTACTAACACTAGTGGTACTACTAGTGCTACAGCTGCTAATACTGCAATTAGTGCTACAGCTAGTGTCATTAGTGCTGCTCAGGATACTTCTGCTACAATACTTCTGTTGTATTGTGGTGATTTTTTGTTGATAACAGACTCATGTCTTAAAATGTCAGAATTTCAAATGGAGTTTGGTACAAAGCTTTTTCACAATAAATATATGAGGGACGCACCTAAACTATTCTGACTGCATGGAACTTTTGACACCTCATATTGTGACGGTGACACCGCCAGCGGGTGTAGCTCTTTACTATTATCTCGGCTCGGCTCGGCTCGGCCCTCCTCCCAATCTGAGAGAAGGATTGCCTGCTAAATCTCTTCCATGCAGCAAGTGGACCATGACTGGGAGAAATAGGCTGAGATCCTACTGGGGGGGGGGGGGGTGCAACAGGTAGAGGAAGTGCAGAGAGAGAGAGAGAGAGAGAGAGAGAGAGAGAGAGAGAGAGAGAGAGAGAGAGAGAGAGAGAGAGAGAGAGAGAGAGAGAGAGGTTTCTAATGCAGCGTGTCTATCCGACGATCATCCAGCAGATAGACTCTGACGACAGACGAGGAGCCAATCTGAGGAAGACTTTCACAGTTGAATCTCCACAAAACTGGAGGACAGAGGCTGAATGGGGACCTGTCTGTCTCCTTCTTGTCTGTCTCCTGTCCATCTGCTAATCAGGAGGCCAACCAGAGGAAGCGTCTGAGTCAGTCTGAGGCTCTGAGCCTCTGGATCCAGCGATGGACGTCGTCCTGCTGTGACTCAACGTAAGGTTGTGATGGAGTAAAAACCAAACTCCAAAAACAAAAGGCTGTAAATATTTTAATTATATGAATTTTTCATCATGTTACTTATTTAGAAGTTTTCAGGTTTACTTTAAATGTCTTTTCCACTCTTCCCAGAATAAAAATGAAGCACAAAGGAGAGAAACCATTGGATTAAAACCTCTAATGAATGAATACGTTCAGCCACAAAATAAGATGATGATTTTCATGCCGCCGTATGTAGAATTCCATACGAGGTACTAAAAAGTCCTCGATGCGAGCCACAGCCTGAGCCCAGACGTCTGGAAACTAAACTCTGATGGTCTTTCACTGAGGGGAAACCCGGTGATTTAAATTCATCTGGGGACCCCTGGAGGTCCCCTTCAGGTCCTCAGACCACTCTCACAGATCCCCTGGACTAAACTGCTTCTCCTTTGAGGCTGATGTGTAAAAATATTTGAAAACCTCTCAGTCCAAGCATGAGATCAAAAAACCACAAGCACCATAAAAAGCCGAATTATCCTAAAAAATAAACTGCCGTGCACGGTAAATTAGAGCGAACTGCAGGCAGCGCTGCAGCCGCTTCGCCTCCCCAAAGTCTCTGACAGCCGACCGCCGACGGCCTCCTGCGCTCGAGCCGACTGAATCTGAATCCAATTAAAAGTTAGAGATCAAGTTCAGCTTCAAATCGTAAATGATTTGCGAATCAAAGGCGGCTGGAACAGAAATCAAAGGCGGAGGTGTGTGAAGTCCTCAGGTGAGCTGCTGGAGCTCACACGGGGTTACACAACTAATCGCCAGGGTTTGTTAATGGAGCGTGTTTGTGCACGACACACAAAAACACACTCAAAAACAAACTTTGGTAGACGTGAACTCATTTAAAGGCAGCAGACAGACAGACAGACAGACGGAGGATTTCTATGATTCAAGTGGAAAAGTTTTCCTCAGGTTTGTTTGTTAGAAACAGACAGACAGACGGTCAGACAGACAGGTTCCATAAAGCTTCTTCAAGGTGAATTATGTTCCTGACAGAACTGACTGCATCCTGCGTTTCACAGACATCACTTCACGGTCACACCTCTCTCTCTCTCTCTCTCTCTCTCTCTCTCTCTCTCTCTCTCTCTCTCTCTCTCTCTCTCTCTCTCTCTCTCTCTCTCTCTCTCTCTCTCTCTCTCTCTCTCTCTCTCTCTCCACACACTCCTCTTCTTTGTCCTCCTGTTCCTGTTTTTCTCCTGTTTCAATCTCTCCATCAGTCGTCGTCACTTCGCTCCTCCATCTCTGACTTTCATCATCATGTAAGCACGTTATGACATGCACTGCTGTGTACATTAGACTGTGAAAAACAAAGAAACCATTGAGAACAAAGTGGAAAACTTTTAGAATAAACCATATGGCCAAAAGGATGTGGACGCCGTGTTCAATGCACTTTTAGGCTGCATTTATCTGTGTCCGGTCTCCCCCTCCACCTCCTGCATCTCCATTTATCTTTTTGTCTTTTCTCCCATCCCTCCGTCCTCTCAGCTTTGCTCTCTCCTCTGCCTTTTTCTTGTTCTCTGTCTTCTTAATCATATCATATGCACCATCCTCCACACCAGCAGCCTTACTGGTAACGTGTGTCCACGTCATACTGGGCGGTTCGTGGTCAAGAGATGGATTGTGGACAGATGTCCTGTAAGCAGCTTCAGACCTGAGACACTGAAATACGTCAAATCTCACACCACTACTGTCTTCTGCTTGGTCCTGTTCCACCCATAAATGACTGGGCTGCATCTCAATCTTGTTATTACAACAGAGAAATATCGAAACATATAAACGCAGAGAACTATGAACACGTCCAACTTTAACTGCCGTGTGTATGAATCTCACAGCAGAACACAGGATGAAGCTGAGTGCAGTGGAGCTGCGACTGGATGTGGACAGCCAGTCATGTTTATTCATGCAGCCGTGAGCCGCAGACCTGCAAGGTGACTGGCTGTCACACACACAGACACACAGGCACGCACGCACGCACGCACGCACGCACAAATGTATGCAGGTGCGAGGAAAGACAAACACTCACACATCTGGCCTGTCTATCACCTTGTATCAGGGAGATAGAGGTGTGTGTCTCTGTGTGTGTGTGTGTGTGTGTGTGTGTGTGTATTGTGACAGAAAGTAAACAACAAAAGCAGCTTATTCAGTCAGAGGACTGCTGCTACTGGTTTCACTGGTGCTTTACTCCCACTAATACTGCTCTGTGTCTCTCTGACACACACCTGTCTGTCTGACAGGTGTGTGTTAATTGCCTCATGCTGACATGAGACAGGTCTGACCCTGCAGGTAGTTCAGATCTCACACACACACACACACACACACACACACACACTTTACTTCCTGTTTGTCCAGTGACAGACATTCCTGCCGTCCTCTGGTTTATATCATACTGTCTTTATGGTGACTTGAATTTCTTTGGGTTTTGGACAGTTGGGAAGACAGAAAAAGACATTTGAAGATGTCACATTTGGAACTTGTGATGCAATTTTTGGACATTTTATAGACTCAATAATTAATTGGTTATAAAAACATCAGATGAATTGACCAAAAAAAACATCTGAGCTCTAATTATTATTCCGTTTTTACCACTTCTGCTCTCTCCTCGACCTCCCCCTTTTCTGCTCTGGAGTGAGCTTACCACCACTGTATAGACTGTGTGTGTGTGTGTGTGTGTGTGTGTGTGTGTGTGTGTGTGTGTGTGTGTGTGTGTGTGTGTGAGAGAGAGAGATCTTGTTAATATTTCACACTAACCTTACAGGCATGTGTGAGTTTATTAATTATGGCTGAAATGTGAAGCAAAGACGCTCATGAATAACAGCAGCGGCTGCTGCCTGTCAATCAAACTGCTGCAACGGCCAACAGCTGGATCACCGCGCGCACACGGGCACGCACACATGCACGCACGCACGCACGCACACACACAAACACAATGCAGAGCCACACAAACAAACTGCAGCTGCAGCCGCTCAGATTCATGCTTCCTTCTTTTTTGACGACATGATTAACGAAGCGGACAGTTCAGGGAAAGTTGACTCCTAAATAAAATAAAACCACCACAAAGGTAAACAAAATGAAAGTATTGTTTATTTGGAATATTAATATTAGTAATACTATTACCAGTAATACTTTGATATTACTGCAACTACTAATACTGCTGCTACCAACATTACTACGACAACTTCTACTGCAAAGAAAGACACTGAACACTGACAGTGCACAGAGCTACCACACATGTTCACACAGCACTGTGTGTGTGTGTGTGTGTGTGTGTGTGTGTGTGTGTGTGTGTGTGTGTGTGTGTGTGAACATGTAAATGACACACAGTCTTAAAAAGCAGCCTCTCTGCTCTCTCACAGCAGTAAATGCTTCAGGCTTCCACATCACACATTACACGGACCTGCTCGACTTAATGTGCCTTTGATCTGTTTTTTCTTCAAAAACACTCAATTACAAATTCTGTCTGTCTGTCTGTCTCGATGTCTTTCTGTCTCTGTCTCTCTCTTCGTCTCCCTCTTCATCCCCCTCTCTCCCCCTCTCTCTGTCCCTCCCTCTCCCTCTCTCCCCCTCTCTCTCCCTTCCCCTCTCTCTCCCTCTCTCTCCCTCCCTCTCTCTCCCTTCCCCTCTCTCTCCCTTCCCCTCTCTCTCCCTCCCTCCCTCCCTCTCTCTCCCTCCCCCTCTTCCTCTCTCTCCCTCCCTCCCTCCCTCCCTCCCCCTCTCCCCCTGTCTGTCTCTCAGAGTAAATGAAATGAGCAGGAGTCTGATCGGAGGTGTATCCTGAGCCGTGGCTTCAGGCTTTCTCTCCATCACAGCCTCGACACGAACACCACATTCTCTTTTCTTCCTTCATGTTTTTACAATAAATTTGCACTAATTGAAAATCTACAGTTCCTCGACAAACAGGCTGAATTGTAAAAAAGGTCTTAATCCGTCCACGCGCAGGCCTTAATGGGATGAAACAGTAGCTTTCATGAGTTCAAAGCTACTTATCCATAAGACTGATTCACAACAGGCAGGTGGAGCGAAGAGGAGTTTGTATTTGAGAAGATATGAAGACTCAAAGTTAGATTCAATATTCAAATAAGTTTGGTAAGTTTTTCAAATAAGCAAATTTAATAATCAGATTCAGCAACTTTTCACCATTTAAGCCACATTTTAATCTGCTTTCAACAACTGACATAATGTAAAATATGACTGAGTGAAGCTACTGTGCTCAGTTAGAATTACAGTAACAGCAAAGCCTCATCTGTGAAGCTAATGAGTGAAGCTGACATCTCAATGAGGAATTAGATAAAACTGTTTTCTCAGCCACAGCTGAATTTAAAACAGGAAGGAGGATCCAAGAGGATGAAGGTCAAAATCATCTTCAAACCTTAAAATAAAATAAATCAAACTGAGGTCCATGCACGGTAACTAAAGCTAATTTCAGGCGGATTATTCTTCCTCCACGCAGCAAAACATGAATCAGAGTTTAGGAAGGAGACGTCCGACGAGGCCACGTCCCATTTCCCTCTCACTGTCTCACTTTTAATACCACAAAAACAACAATATGCTCCAAAAAAGCCCAGGAAACTCCCTCCTCTCCTGTTAAAACAGTCTAAAACACATCTATAGGCGCCAAAATGGAGCAAAACAGCAGGTTTTTTTCATGTGCGTGGCGTCTCTCCAGCGCTCCGTCTTCCTCGGGGGGAAATCTCGCTGCAGTAACAAGCCTGGGCGATGCTGAAAAAGTGCCGCAGGCAACAGCGAGCAGCAGCACAGGCAGGTGAAGACGGGGTGAAAGTCAAATCTTTTCACTGTAAACAAAACCCCGGGAATAAGGCAAAATAAATATATGTTGTGGGAATAAAAAGGTGTGTGTGTTTGCTCTGGATTCCTTTGCGGGCGCCACAGGTGGGTAGCTGTCCAATGAGGTGAGGGATTTGCAGTTATGAGGACGGATAGACGAGGAGAGGAGGGAGCTGTTATCAGAGGGAGACGAGGGAAAAGGCTGCAGGTTAGATCTAAAGTGAAAAAGATGTCGCTCTCAACGCTTTATGAGAGCGGTTTGGGACTGTGCCACGTCACACGTCGCCGCTCGGGCGCATCACGTGTCAAAGATGACTTACTGGTGGATGGCGCTGATGCGGCTGTGATAGGAGGAGAGGGATTTGCAGGTAGGAGCAGTGATGTGGCGTGATGTGGTGACAGGCTCCTGTGTGACTTCTGGAATATAAAGAAAGGCCAAACGAAGAGTTCAAACGGTTTTCTTGTGGTGTTATTCTCTCGCCGCAGCCGAGACGGAAGCGGATTTGTAACAGCGAAGTTTCCAGTGAAAGTCCCAAACTGCAGCTGGTGTGGACAGATTATGAGATGAAGTGTTGCTGATGAAAACCTGAACTTCAGCGTTTGGTTCCCTGCAGAGACGTCTGACTGTTATCCAGAGCTTCCTGCCACATCGACACTCCTCTGCACGCACATCACACACACGAGCTTATAAGAACCAGAAAAAGGACGTTTCTCTTCAATCAGAGTAATTCTTCTCATAGACTTCTTTACATCTTTACCTGAAGGCCACAAAACTGCTTTCAATGTCCTCAAACTAACGCAGGACGCAGGACACGGGGCATCACTTCCATTTCATCCCAAACATTTAGTCCATTAATGTTTCTGTCCTGATGATTCAAGAGCTTTTACTTCCAGAGCCACCAGTAACACCTCCTGTGACCAAACCAGTAAGGTCAGGCTGCTTATCCAGAGGATTCTGGGAAAATGAGCAGATGAGTGGAACGTGTGAAAGAAGGCAGTGGTTCAACTGACAGACAGGAAGCACCCCGAGCCGCCGTGACTGAAAGGTCGTCCTCTTCCTGTCCGACTTCTAGAAGGTAAACAAGGCTTCAGGTGAGATTAGCTAAAACTCAACCTGCTGATTTCTTTCATCAAACATTCTGACTGTTGATTTCAGTGGCAATCAGACAGATGGGCCTCAAGATCAATGCTTCTGGACTACAAACATCACTTCACGACATCAAAAGATCTGTGCTGCACACACATACGCACGCAGGCACGCACACACACACACACACACACACACACACACACACACACACACACACACACACACACACACACTTCTCTCCCTCCAAATCTATACAATCCATTATTAACATGTTTCCTGGCAGACAAAGACACAGGTAGATGATAAAATATAGAGAAATAAAAGACAAAATAAGAGAAAAGGTTAAATTATTGAATTCAGGGCGCTCTCTCCGAAATAAAAAGACACACAGACGGAGAGAAGGAGAATCTATATTGTTTTTTTGGAAGGAAGATGGAAAGTAGGTTAGAAAAGAAAGGCGAGGTGAGAGAGGAAGTGTGGCATCAAAGAGAGAAAGTTGAACAAAGTCAGCGACACGCCAGGAGTCGACTCATGCGACATGGGAGAGGAGAAAAAAACACATCAGAACACATCACACCTCCGCCATCAAACCGACACTCAGAGAGAGAGAGGGGGAGAGAGAGGGGAGAGCAAGAGGGAGAAAGGGGAGGGAGAAGAGAGAGGGGGAGGGGGGAGAGGTGGGAGAGGCGGAGAGAGGGGAGAGCGAGAGGGAGAAAGGGGAGGGAGAGAGGGGGGAGGGAGGAGAGAGAGGGGGAGAGGAGAGGAGGGGGGGAGAGGAGGGGGGAGAGGGGGAGAGAGGGGAGAGCGAGAAAGGGGAGGGAGAGAGAGGGGGGAGAGGGAGAGGAGAGTGGGGGGGAGAGGAGGAGAGAGGGGAGAGGGAGGGGGAGAAAGGTGAGGGAGAGGGGCGGAGGGAGGAGAGGAGAAAGGGGAGAGGGAGAGGAGAGTGGGGGAGAGGAGGGGGGAGAGAGGGAGAGAGGGGAGAGCGGGAAAGGGGAGGGAGAGAGAGGGGGGAGAGAGGGGAGAGGGAGAAAGGTGAGGGAGAGGGGGAGGGAGGAGGGGAGAAAGGGGAGAGGGAGAGGAGAGTGGGGGGAGGGGGAGAGGGGGAGAGAGGGGAGGGAGAAAGGGGGGGGGAGAGAGGGGGGGGGAGAGAAAAGGGAGGGAGAGAGAGGGGAGGGGGAGAGGAGAGGAAAGTGGGGGAGAGGAGGGGGAGAGAGAGGAGAGAGAAAGAGAGAGAGAGAGGGAGAGGAGAGGGAGAGAGAGAGGAGAAGAGGAGAGAGTAGAGGAGGGAGGAGAGAGAGAGAGAGAGAGAGAGAGAGAGAGAGAGAGAGAGGAGGGGGGATGTGATGAAGTCAACAAAGAGAAATGAGTGTATGAAGACGGGATGGAGAAAGGGAAGAAAGTGAAAAAGAAAAAAGTGAGAAGGAGTTAAATACAGAGAGACAGGGGGGAGAATGCAAGGAGGGAAAGAGGAAAGGAGGTGTCAGGGAGAATTAGAGGAGACAGGGAAAAACATGAACAAAGGAAGGATGTGAGGAAGGAAGGAGGAAACCAAAGGTAAACGAGAAAAGGGCGAGAGGTATGAAGGAATCAAGAAAGAAAAGTGAGAAAGAGAGGAAACTAAAGATGGAAAAAGTAAGTAAGGAAAGATGTGAGGAAGGAAGGAGGAAACCAAAGGTAAACGAGAAAGAGAGGAAACTAAAGACAGTTTGTTAAAGAGTTTGTTTGTTCACCTCCTCCCTTCATCTCAACCAAACTACCGCTCTCCTTCATCTATTCCCTCACTTTTCCTCCGACACACTCAACCTTTATTCCTCTCTCTCTCTCTCACACTCACACACACACACACACACACACACACACACACGAGCTCGGCTTCTATTTGAATACCAGCAGCTCCCTGGAGTGTGTACATGTGTGTGTTTCTGTGTGTTTCTGTGTGTTATAGAGAGAGAAAGTGAGCAGGCTGCAGTGGGCGAGCTCTCCCTGGTACATCTGTCTCTTTTACTTTACAACCACTCAGCTAACACACACACACACACACACACACACACACACATACACACCCAAAGATACCTTTACATGTTCATGCATGGTAATATCCCCCCCCCCCCCACACACACACACACACAGCTGTAAGCAGAGCAGACAGGTGGACTGTATATCGGGGGCCTCTGTGGCCACCCAGCTCCTCCACCATTTATCTCAATTTCACCTTCAGACACACACCTACACACTCATGCTATAGAAATACACCCAGAGGCGCACACACACATACAAACACACACATACACACCGTGACATGCCCACACACACTCTCTGAATACACAAACAGAGCCAAAGCTAGACTTGATCAGAGTTTGTTGAACACTTGTTTGTGATTGGCCGGTGGGAGTCTCTGAGAATCATACAGGTGCTCACCTCTAACGCGGTTCAGATCACAGTAGCAGGTAACTGCAGCGACAGTAATGACGCGTCACACCCATTAGCAGATAAGTGGCTGCTGGAACTGACCGGATTATTTTGTTCCTGTGGTCAGTGAACACAACAGAGGAGACGCACGGACTCCGAGGTCTCACAATAAACACCACATGGAGGAGAGCGTTTGTGTCGAGCTTCTCAGGTCTCATACAACAGACTGACGTGGTGCGTTCAAGTGCCAATAAAATCCTTCATTTTACAGCACTTTGACTCCACAGTTGTTTTATTTAACTGTCCCCGTCGTCGTCAGCTGTCGCCGCCGCCAGGAACGCAGTGAACGCACCTCTGCTGTGCTTTGCTCACATGAATACGACGAAGCAGCAATGAAGCACTGACTTCCAAATTTATAATCTTTTTCTTAAAAAAGTCAAAGTTTTACACGCGCTGACATTTCCCGCTGCCTGGCGGCTTTTACGACCTCGGAGACGCTCTTCGTTTCTCTCTGTGGCTTCTGCTCAACCTTTCAGACTCCTGACTGGAATAAAAACAGAGTGAGACCTGCTGTGACGCAAAATGTCAAACCTGCACTTAACTTGGTCCAAAACTGATTCTTTAGGACAAAACACACACACCTGTATACGCAGGGACGATGTCTTCACCGTCTTAAAGGTGTCTTTTCAACCAAATGTGATTTATGGCTAAAATCAGCAATGGAGGGTTTTTCAATTGGTCACTACTGGTTACTCATACCATCATACTGGAGTGTATCAGATATGTGTGAAAAGGCCACAACTCTGAGAGTGTGTGTGTGTGTTTGTGTGTGACTGTGTGTGTACGTGTGTGTGTGTGTGTTTGTGTACGACCTGTGTGGTGTGAAGCTCGTCCTATAATGAGGTATTAACTGCTGTCTCCTTTCAGCTCTCCGCCTGATTCCGACACAAATCCCCCCTTTATTCTCCAGTACTGTAATCCACCACACACACACACACACACACACACACACACACACACACACACACACACACACACACACCAACCACGATGCATCAGGTCTCAGTTCACTTCCTGGTGTCACATCTCTTCTTCTCTCTGTCCGCTGACAAAGACCTCTGAGGAGGGAGAGAGGGAAGAGAGAAAGGAGGGAGAGGTAGAGAAAGAGGGAGCAGGAGAGAGGAGGAGAAACAGGAGGAGGGAGGGAGGGAGGGAGGGAGGGATGACGGATTGAAAGGCAACAATACGATTTTACGGCAGCGTCTTACAAAAGCTGATGGCAAACGAGTCGACACACACGCAGACACAAAACACAGCGAACACACACACACACAGATAAAGACACTCACACACAAACAAACTCACAACACAATCCGCTGTGACGGGTTTGTAACGAAGCACTTAAACACACCGTTTAGTCAGAGGTTTGAACCCTGGAGTGGAAACAAGGTGCGGCGTCAAGTCACGACACCAAACACCTTCATCAAGATGCTCGAACGGAGAAAGATCACCGAACTAAAGGTGGTTTGCATCGACTGTCAAACTAACGCACTGGCAAACAGACAGAAGGTCTTTTCATGAGACTTCACTGACTTCAGATCATTTTTAAAATGTGCTCTGTGACATGAGCAGCAGGTTACAGTGAGCCATCAGGACAGAAGCAGTGATGGATAATACTGATAATATCTCTTCTCCGTCTCCACTGGACGCCTTTGCCTTGATTATTTGGTTTGTTTTGCATCTTCATTCAGTCCTTTAAAGGTGAGCTGAAGTCCTGGACAACATGTCAGGAGATCAACGACAATGTACGGAGAACACGTGGGTGGGCAGCCCCGAGGACCAATCAGAACACACTGCAGCAAGTTATACTGCAGCTTTCAGGTACTTTCAAGGCCTGAAGTCCTTCTGAAGGAAAAGGACACTCCAGGAGGACGAAATGACACCATTCGATTACTCAGGAAGTGTCCTTGTTTCCATCTTCATGCTAAAAATGTCCTCACCTTGCATTCAAGTCTTCATCTATAAGTGTCGTGTTGATAGCTCCTCTCCCTCCCTTTGAAGGGTTTCTTCCTGGTTCCATTGACATCCACACATTGAGCTCGGCTAACCGTGATGTTTAACATGCCTCCATGAAGAGACAAACTCTCCACAGCTTTGACTGATAACCAGATAAAATCACTCCACAAACACAACTCGTCCCACCGACACCAGTCCCAGAACACATTTCAAATCAGCAACGACACAAACGGTTTAGCAAACCACTCACACTGCTCACATCCAACAAAACACACACACAAACACACTACTACCACTACTACGTTCTACTACTACTACTGCTACCAGGAGCGCACACAAACGTTACCATGGTGAGGAGGTATGCTGCTGGCCGGCCAGGTGAAGGGTCTTGGGCCGGGCGGCGGAGCAGCTGCCTGCATTAGCCGGCCGCTCCCAGTAGGGGTCACTGTGAAACACACAAAGAAACGTGAAGAGGTTCTTTAACGACAGCCATAAGAAACAACGAGCAGGAGAAGAGGAGGAGGAGGAGGAAGGGAAAGAGAGAAACGATGGCAATAAATCAGAGCGAGGGAGAAAACAATATCAAAGAGATAAACAAGAAACTAATAGGGATTAAAAGAATTGTATACATCAAAATGCAAAGTTTGCTCCCAATTACAGAAGACAAGTGAAAGAAGTTGCAGCAAAATATAGTTAGACAAGCAATAAATGATCATTTGGCTGCAGTCTCATGTGGAAAATGATGAACAATTGGGCATTTTTTACTCAGTGGATCACAAAAAAGAAGAAGAAGAGGTAGAAAAACCTTCCTGGTCTTTCTAATGTGCGTCTAAAATCTCATCCTTTCATAACTGACCATGAAAGCTCAAACAGGGACGAAAACCCCAATCAGCACCCTGATCCCTGACTGAACAACCCTGAACAAGGCAGGTCTGTCAGCACAAACTGTCTGTGCAACCAAACATGATTCAAACCCAAAGAACTTTACGTGAAATCCCAGCGGACATCCAGCATGTCGGGCTGAACGTCGAGGAAATGTGAAGAAAACGATGCACAATGAAGTTAAAAACTTGTGGGTCTTGGGTGCGAGCAGGTATGAAATGACCCGTCTAGAGGCTGACCTGGAATCAGGTGTGGACCCCCGCTGCCCCCAGTTCCTCCAGGTGTCTGTGCTTCATAAACCTGTTTCCTGTTGCCTTTGAGTGCTCATAAGGTGCAGTGAACCACAGCAGACTCCACATGGAAGCTTCATATTTAACCTTCAGTGCCTTCTGGAGGACGACCTGACCCCTTTCACGAGACAAGGCCTCGAGATTTGACCATTTGTTTTTTAATTCACCTCTCAAGGCCCCAAACATCACTGGAGCACCCCTTAAACACCATCACCATGCAACATTAATGCTCCATTGACAAAAACAAACACAGTCGTGATGTCTGCGATGATAGGATACACAAGGTTCAAGGCTCTGCTGATCGGTTTTCAGAACATAAAGAGTGAAGGGACACCAACGGATGCATGAAATGCTGCAAAACGCATTCGGTGTTAAAACACAGCTGCAGTCCTTCACATTAACTCAGGTTAATGAGTCAGTGATGCATTACTGAGCAAATGAATACTTCATTAAATCACTTGTGTAACAGTCCTGTTGCCCATGTTGTCCGGTCGATAATCCGTCCTTGGTTTCACTAACGAGCTGAAGCAAACTGATGCAGGATATAATTTAGGTGGAATAAGACGATTTGACCTCCTTAAAGGTCCAGTGTGCAGGATTCAGGGGATCAACTGGCAGAAATGGAACAGAGGCCATGTTTGTACAGTAGCCCAGAAGGGACAAACCAAACACTCTGAGGGGTCTTTCATGTTTTTAACCCTTTTAGCAGCCGCTGCTGCAGGGGAGGGTGAGGTGAGGGGCGTCACAGCCTCTCTGCCTACACCTGGACCTTTAGAGCCACTTAAGGGGAAAAAACAGAGTAAAACTGTTGAATAAAATGTGGATCTCTGCTTCTTAAACCACACTGAACTTAAAGGAAGAAATGAGACAAAACAATTGTCCTTTTCTTTCCTTTTCATCAGTATGCTCAAAGTAAAATCTCTTGTTGGCAGGTAAAAGAGTGTGGTGAAGTTGGATATGTACCTGCCACCGCGGCTGGTCAACTGAAACAGCTCCCACCTTTGGAAAGACTCGAGAAAAAAAAAAAGAAAAAAAAAACTCCAGTTTGTTTTGTTTTTTCTGAAAAGCTAAAACCTGCCGACTGGGACTCGAAGTGACACGGAGTCAAATACAAAATACAAAGCAGCCCCAAAGTGACTGTCTATGCACAGTGAATTATTCGAATTTTACACACCCACCAAAGACAGGCTGTCAAAACCCATGCCGGAATGGATTTTTCATACGGAGAGAGGGAGCGAGGGAGAGCCGAGGAGAATAAAAGAGAGGAGAAAAAAACGGGAGGCGGAGAGAGGGCGAGAGACACCGGGAGAGACAGGGAGGAGGAGAGAGCGAGGGAGAGGCAGTGGAGCGATGCTGGCTTGCAGGAGAACATTAGCCGCACTGTGTAGCGCACCATAAAACCATTGACATTGTCGGTCTTGCTTTGTGGACAAGTATTATTGTAAAACACAGTTTTCTGAGGCGAGCCGGCCGCTATTGTTCTTGTCAGAGGGTGAAGCGAGGGCACCGGCGGCATAACTTATTTCAGTTTTAAAGCTACGGGAGAAGGCAGAGAGAGCTGGTTTTCAAATTAAACCACCGAGATGTAAGCGCAGAGATTGTATTACTTTTAGATTTGATCTCTTGATGCATGACTAGGAAACATATCACTGCTGGGGAAGACAAAAAAAACAAGATAAAAAGAAAGCAGCCGTCTGCGAGCAGAGAAGCAGGTTTGTTCTCGGTGAGGTCGGCGTACTTTACTGATTACACGACGAGGTTGAAGCAGCTTTCAAGAGACGGAGAGTCTGATTCCACACGGGAACGATGGCATCAGCGTTCAGCCCACGAAACACCACCGAGTGCGTCATTGAAACGTTGACTGCATCATCGCTCCGCACTGGACGAGTCCCCGGGTAGATGAATGTCACATCGACAAACAGGACGTCCAACTGTCCCACATTTTGTTACTCTTCGACATTTCAAACACAGATATAAGTCTGTCCCTCTGACACCCCATCCATCACTGTCTGCACGTTAGCCTCTTGAAGCTAACTGTTTTGGTTTTGGTTCTGAGTGCATTCATCCACTCCGACTAGCCGGCGAAGAAACCGGAGCGTCGAGCGGCTGAAGAGACCGATATTGTTCCCAGGAGTCAAACAGGAGGAGACCAAACACGGAGGTTAAAGGACGCGTTCATTCATCAATGCCGACGTCGCTCCGTGTCTGCAGGCGACAGTTTGTGAGGAAAACACGGGCAAGTACAACACAAACACGCCTCACTTCCTGTTCAACACGCTGCTGCTGGTATGACATCACTGCTGGTATGACATCACTAATAAAGCCACATGAAGCCACACATCAGTTTGTATTGATCTCAGTCAGACACACACACACGCACACGCACACACACACACACACACACACACACACACACACACACACACTGCTGTATCTCCTTTGACAGAGACCTTTGGTGAAATGATCTCTATCTGCAGTGAGACGAGGCCACCAATCACGACGCTTCTTTCTCTCTTTTCAGTCTGTTTTTTTCTTTTCATTTCTATTTTCTTATCATTTTATCCTCTCTCTCTCTCTCTCTCTCTCTCTCTCTCTCTCTCTCTCTCTCTCCCTTCTTTGCTTTATTCCCAACATCCTTCCTCATCCTCCCCTCCTCACCTCCTCATCCCTCCATCTTTCCCTTTCTTCCTCTTCTTTCATTGCTTTTCATCTTTCTTTCATCAAGCATCCTTTCTCTCTCTTTCCTCTCTAAATTTTTCCATCACTCACTCCTTCTGTCCTTATACCTCCATTTTCTCCCCTTTTCCTTCCCTCATTCCACTTTTCCTCTCTTTATATCTTCCTCCTTCACTCCCCAGTCGTCCTATCCTTAAATCATCCTTTCATTCCTCCTTTTCCCTCCCTCCATCCATCTCCTTCCTGCCACCCTGTCCCTCCCTTCCTCTCCCTGATTTCCTCCCTTTCTCCCAGCTTTAAATCTTTCCTCCATCCTTTCATTTTTCTTCCCTTCATCCTTATCAGTCTCCCACCTTTCCCTATCTCTCCATCTTCCTCCCTTTCCTCTTCATTCCCTCTCTCCCATCCGTAAATTGACTTGCCGCTCCCACTCTCTCTCGCATCCTTAAATCCTTCTTTCATCTTTCCCTTCCTTCTTTACCTCCATTCCTCTCTCTATCACCTTTTCTCCCATGCCATTGTCCATCCCTCTTTACAAATCACTCCCTCCTCTCCCCCTCTGTCTTGCACCCTTAAATCCTCCTTTCTTTGCCTCTTCACCCTGCCATCATCATCCCTCCCTTCTCTCGTCCTCTCTCTCTTTCTCAGCAATCTGTCCATTAGTTCCAGATTGATGCCTTCAGGTGTCTCGCTGTCATTTTGGAAAGTGGACGAGTAACTGCACTGCATCAAACACACACACAGAAAATCCACTATACACACATTAAATAAACAGTACAACTGTACACACACACCAACAACACAACCTCACACACACACACAGGCGCACAAGCAGAAATTCAATAACCTGAGTATAAACACAGTTGCTTGCTTGCTCACGCCGACATACACACAAAAAGACAGACTCATGGGTAAATGCACACTGAGATGCACATAAGCAAGTAAACAAACACACACACGCGCGCACACAAGGCACAAACACACACTCCATCAGGACAAAATGGCAGTGGTGGGAGGCAGTACAATGGGTATTGCTGGGCGCCGGCAGAGCTAAATTGCAGACAGCGAAGGGGAGATCTGGGCCATTTTTCAAGGCCGACTATATATTACAAATTGGCTACCAGGGCATTGTCTTAGAATACACACACACACACACACACACACACACACACACACACACACGTACAAAGTGAAAAACTAATCCTGGCTTGTCCCATTGTAGCCCACAGAGCCGCAGAAATCTGCCCTTTTCCCTCTTTTTCGACAATTTCCCCGGAATAAACCATGTGATTGAAAATGTGTCAGTTTAGCGAGCAGTGCCAACGCCACACACACACACATATATACACACACGTGTGCACGTGTGCGCACACACACACACCTGCTCCCCTGTTTACGAGCTGTAACCCGTCCGTTTGTTATGAGAATGTTCAAACACTTCCAGGGCAGGGTCAAATCCACACCCTGCGGTATACACACACATGCACACACATAACACACACCTACAGACACCTACACATGAACACACACTTTGTCTCCAGCCAGCTGGGATGTTTTGGTCCAGGTTTAGCCGGTCAGTCTTGCTCCAGTGCAGCAGTAAAGCTCGAGGAGGGTTTAACGCCGACACTAAATCCCTTCAGAAACACAGAGCAGTGTATGAAGTGTGTGTGTGTGTGTGTGTGTGTGTGTGTGTGAGGACTAATTGAAGTTTTAGGTGTGAGAACTGAGGACATTTTGGACACTGGAGACATTTTTCAAAATAAACATGAGGATGTTTGAAGACTTCCTGGAAGGTCACAACACACTGATATTTTTGGAAAAGTGACATAAAAACATCGAGGTGAATGATAATAAAAATGTAAAAAAAAAAAAAAAAAAAAAAAAAAGGGACAAATTTGGGCGACGACACTTTGGAGAGCTGGTCTTGGTGTCAGGATTCGGTACAGGTCTGGGATGTTTTTACAGGAAACGAGCAAAGACAGAGAAAAAGACGTGTTTCAAAACTGAGACGAACAGACATGAAAAACAGCTTTTTTATCATCGGGACATTTTTAAAGAGTCAGGCTTTCACTGCTCGTCAAGCCTTTTCTGTCCTGCGTGCTGCTGATTCTTCTCTCGTCTCTTGAGTCCT
Organism: Chaetodon auriga; assembly: GCF_051107435.1. Lineage (NCBI taxonomy): Eukaryota > Metazoa > Chordata > Actinopteri > Chaetodontiformes > Chaetodontidae > Chaetodon > Chaetodon auriga. Next base: position 1,354,370 of record NC_135087.1, read on the forward strand.
CTCAGGTGTGCTGTCACCTGCTTAAATAAAGGATCAGTGAGCTGAGTTTGTCCTGCAGAGACGTAATTGACAGCCGAGAGTCTGAACAAAGTCTAATATTTAATGTTCTGGGAGGATTAAACCAACGATTACTGACATGATCAGACCTAACGAGCCGCTGACGTCCTCGCTCTGCACGAGGCTTTACTGTCTGAGACAGACAGGCAGCTCACGCACACGCACACACACACACAGCAAATACACACTGATACACACATACAACTAATACACACTGAAACACATACACACACAGTAAATACACACTGATACACATACACACAGCTAATATACACACACTCACACTCACACACACACACACACAGCTAATACACAATGATACACACACACACACAGCTAACACACGATGATACACACACACACACAGCTAACACACGATGATACACACACACACACACAGTCTGCATGTATAACACACTATCCAATAACCTCAATAATAAATCTCAGCTTTTCAGTATTATAAAATATGTGAAAACGTTCCTGCAAAAAACAAATCAGACAAAATGACACTTAGAGTATAAAATAACCATCCAGAGGAATTATCCAAAATCTTAAAAAAGTTAAGAACAAAGATTGTTTGTGTGGTGGAGACCCAGCAGGGTCAAAACACGTCTTTTTGTCATTCCCAGGATGTGATCACGTGCATCCATCAGGAGTTTTTCCATATTTATTTCTTGTGCAACTGTGATAATTATTCCTTTAATGATGGTTATTGTTACATTTATTTGTGGTTTCTCTTAAACCTCCGACATCCGCCGCACCTTCAAGTTAATCATCGGCCTGAGAGCAAGGAAAAAAAATGTGGCTCAGTTTAGTTTGCACACATTATCAGCAAATAACAAGAATAAATCCAGCGGCTGCAACACTTGCGTTGCAGAGCGCTGCATGCAGCCGTAATGGATTCTGTCATTTGAAATGGATGAAGCTCCATTAGAGAGCAGCGCGGTCGCAGCGCTAAGTGTGATGAAGGGCGAAGCTCCAGCATCTCTCTTTTTGTTTTAACAACGACACCGAAAAAGCTGCGTCCTGAGTCCTGAACCGCAGCTCTGATCTCAAGGGGAGCCTTTTTTCCTGTGCTGTGTAGTCCAGAGACAGACAGACGGACGGACGGACGGACGGACGGACGGACGGACGGACGGACACAAAACAGGAAAGAATCTGCTCTCATTAGAACTGAATCAACAGGATGGAAATAAACCTGCAGAGAAATCAGCCAAATAAAGACAAACGAAAAGGAAAAAACGCTCTTTGTTCTTCATGTGAGAGCTGGAAGATCAGGCGCTCTTATTCTTTTAAAGAGGCTACTTCCTGTCACTGTAAATCAACAGCGATACGACCTCTTCCTCATCACCTCTTTCTGTCCACTGACACCTTCCTCTTCATTGCTGTCATGTTTCCCTCCCCGCCTTAAAGCAAATAAGGTGTACGGAGGGTCACACACACACACACACACACACACACACACACACACACACACACACACACACACACAGATGACATGTTTATTAATCACCTCTTTAGCCGAGCGACCGGCCTGATTTACGGCTGATTTCTTAGCCGTCAGCCGCTGAGGACAGCTGCCTGACATTTACAGGTAGAAGCACTCTGCAGTATGTCTCTATCTCTCTCTCACACACACACACACACACACACACACACACACACACACACACAAAAGCACAACCTCAGGTGGCTCTGCACATATACAAATTATGCACACACACTCAAGCGTAATAAATCTGTGCATGAAAGCATGAAGAAGCACGTATACACTCTCCATCATACACACACACACACACACACACACACACACACACACACACACACACACAGTCTGTTTTCTCTATCAATTTCCTGCACCACATTTCTATTAGTTTTCACTGTCTTTCATTTTCTCTGTGTCCAAACGCCGGCAGGAGTTTCACTCTCTGCTTGACCTCGCATGCAGCGACAAGCCAGCTGATGTCGTTTACGTGTGTCTCTGCCGTACGGCCCTGATTCTAAAGCAGTCGGGACGCTGTGACAAACATATATAAAACAGAATGTTGGCTAATCCTCTCTGACACAAACTGACCTGAAATCAGCTCAGAGTCAATATATTTAATGTTTTCATTGATTTCTGTAAATATCTCTAATTGCGAATCTGATGCAGCAACACGTTTCACAGACTGAAAGATGTGGAACGCTCCAAAAACACCTGTTTGGATCATTCCACAGGTAAACAGGCTGACTGGTGACAGGTGAGAGGGTCGTGATTGGGTATGAAAGGGGCGTCCTGGAAAGACTCAGTCGATCACAGCGAGGATGGAGCAAGGTGTGAACACATGACTGGGTGAAAGAGATGAATGCATTTTTGGAATCAGGGTTTTACATTTGATAGAGAACACTTGACTGAGTTGATGAGGAAGACACATGATTTCTATGACATTACAGCGGCTGACTCGTCTCTCTGTGAACTGAAAGAAACGCTTTGTCTTCGCGTTTCTTTCAGGATCAGCTGGACAGCGACGAACACACCTTTGATTTGTCTCAACAGGATGTAGAATGTGTCTTTTTAGCTCCTGACTCACCTCCGCTACAACAAAAGGAGGCGGATTTCACAGACGGAGATGAATCTAAAGAGCGAGCCGACAGTCTCCTCGCAGGCCTCCATGTTGAATCAGGTTAAAGCTGTGACATCAGCAAAGGTACTCTGACTTTCCGCGCACCGTCCCTTTATATCTGAAGAATTACAGAGAAACGTTTTGGAAGGCAGCCCTGTGTTTGAACTGCTCGCGGTGCGTTTGATGTTTGAGGGTCTTGTCACTCGCTTAAACAGCCCTGTGGAGTGGGCATGTCACCTGCGAGATAAGAGAAAACAAGCGCTCCTCGTGTCTGGGCAAAAGGTTATTCTGACATTCAGCAGGAGAGGAAATATGAGAGGTAACGAGGGACACGAATGAGACGGGAGAGGACAGGAAGAGACGGAGTGAGAAGATAAAGAAAAAGCTGTAAGAGCAGACGCAGTATCATAAATAATAAACCCCATCAGTCAGCCAGCGTTTGTCTAAGGTTAGACAGAATTCCTGCTTCAGATCAGAACATCTGATCACACACGACCAACATTTTGGAATTAAAGTTCAATATAAAATGTCTAAAAACGCACATTTTCATAACTTTAATACAGATCCAGTCGATCCATCCTCTCTGTAAACAGCTCAAGTCAGCGTCACAATGATCTAAATCCGTCTTTTTCTGTGTGTGTTGAAAAATTGAAAGCTGCTTTGATGCTTTTCATTTATATTATTTGATAAAAACAGACAGATGGAGGAAGAAGAAAGATGGAGACAGGCAGGAGGTGAAAGAAAACAAGACAATCTCTATTTTCTCTCTGCGCTTCACCTCTGTACCGCCAGACATCCCAGCAGGACACGGTAAACAAGTGTGTGTGTGTGTGTGTGTGTGTGTGTGTGTGTGTGTGTGTGTGAGTGTGTGAGTGTGTGAGTGTGTGTGTGTGTGAGTGTGTGAGTGTGTGAGTGTGTGAGTGCGAGAGATTCAAGCAGGTTTCACCACAGTCATTCAGAGGTAAGACAGGATAGGCCTGAATCCCTGCTGATCTCACACACACACACACACACACACACACACACACACACACTGCATGCATTGATACCAATCAAAAGGCTGCAAAGACACACACACCGTGCTGCAGGTGTGTTAAAGGCGGCGGTGCGCTGCAGCAGAGCGCGTCCAGTCTGCATCTCTTCGAGGATTCGCGGCTTTCTGCTGTAAAATGTTTCAGATTGATCTCGTGTCATCATGGTTTGTCCTCCATGAAAAAGACAGAAATATGTTTCATATGTGTATTTTCTTTGCCGCAGCAGGAGCAGCAGTCCGTTAAAGGTGCTTTTACTTTGATTTGATTTAAGATTCAAATAGTTTGCTTGATGATACGAGAGCTGCGCTGAGTGTTTGAGGCCAACAATAGATTAAGATAATTACTAACAACCTTACAAATCAGCCAACATTCTCCCAGGCTGCTAATTTTTCTTTAATCTACAAATCCCATAAAAATGCCCAAACGAGCAACGAGCGCTTCCTCCTCGACCGAGCCGTACAGATATAATTCACATGTTCTATGAAAGAGCGATTTGACACGAGAAAACAAAGCACACGGAGAGAGTTCGATGACCAAACAGGCTGGATGCTGTGGGCCTGGACATGCAGATCATCTGTCAGACGACATGGAACCAAGTGAAGGAAAACAAGCGAGGGACAGCCAATCAGTCCAAACGTCTTCACTCTGGACGGGGAGGCATGTGACACGAACCCTTGGAAGGTTATTAGGTGATCAATTTTTTATAACGCCTTCAAGACGGCACAGAAAGACAGAGGGGGAGGACAAAAGAGCGGGAGAGCGAGGGAACGAAGGACATAAAGAGACAGACGGACGAGTGCAGCGTCTGATTCAGTAAATCCAGCAGAGTCAGACACAGATCACAGCACTGTCTGCCAACCTTGATCTACCACTCTCTCTCTTTTCTCTCTGGGCATATCTCTCTCTCTCTCTCTCTCTCTCTCTCTCTCTCTCTCTCTCTCTCTCTCTCTCTCTCTCTCTCTCTCTCTCCAAATCTCTCCCCCTCTCTCTCTTTTGATTCCCTCTCTTTCTACAGCTCGATCGCCCGTTCTTTTTCTCTCTGAGCTCCAAATCTCTCTCTCACTCTCTCTGTCACACATCACTGTTCACACAGATCCTCTGGCAACTCGCAACACACACTCTCTCTCTCGGACACACGCACAAAAGTACACACTGCTCCGCCAACACATAAACATACACACAGTTGCAAATACACACACATAAGTACTCATCCACATGGACATACACTTTCTCTCTATTGAACACACACACACACACACACACACACACACACACACGCACACACACACACACACACACGCACACGCACACACGCGCACACACGCACACGCACACACGCGCACACACGCACACACGCGCGCACACACACACACACACACACACACACGCACACACGCACACACGCACACACGCACACACGCACACGGTCCTTGACTGACAGGCCTGGCTCTGTGCAGCTCTTTGACATTCACAGTGTGTCAGTATGAAAACAGAGAGAATGAAGGGCTTCAGCTGGAGAATAGAGCTGCTTTTACCCCGAACACACTCGCGCAAACACACACACGCACACACACGCACACACACACACCATTATCCAATCTGCTGATGATACCGCACAAACCCCCGCAGTTCAGATTTGCATTTCAGCGTCCGTTTATCGACGCTGTTACTCCATATTTGAAGAGGCTCGTCCACACGTCGGAGCACCTGCAGAAAATCTGAACAAATAACTTGCGGCCACAAAGTGAGACTCGCCGCCGAAGGCGTCGCTCAAGTTATTAGAAAGAAGTGGAGTTGGTCTGTTTGCAAATAAGTCCCGTCTTAGAGGATAATCTGAGGAAGAACTGAGGGGAAATGTTGATGAGGAGAAGTGCACGCTCATATCTGAGGGTACTTTTGAATTCTTCATCCTGTAACAGAAGAAGAAGGTAACGTCCTTTTAATCCATTCAGAAAATTATTCATTCCCAAAGTAAATGGACAGACGCTTCTTTTGTGCTGCTGACATCTTGTGTCTGCCTTGATTAAGGAATAAATGAGAGCAATGAATCTCAGACACATAACTATTAATTCCTATTAGCACACTGGAGTACAGGTGGACTACAAACTGAGTCGGGTGACACCTCCTGCAAAGTCCTGCAGCAACACACAAAACGGACCAACAAATCGACCGCTTTTTTTTTTTTTTTTTTTTAGCTTGCATGAGTGGGAACGAGTCTGGAGGCAGATCACACAGGTGTGGAGCCAGACCAGTCTGAGCCTCGGGCTGGGTCCAGGAGGCTGCAACTGGCTTTGGAGACACAGTCCATGGAGGTCCAAGAGAGGACGGGAGGGAGACCAGGGACGGTGCAAAGCCTCCACGTTTGGGGGCATCAACAAACAAAATACAGCGTTGATGAGTTGAGTCTGGGCCCCAGAATTCGACTAAGTGACCTTTCAACACAACTTTATTTTGTATAAATGAAGTGAACGCAGAGGATGTCTGGAAGGAGGGAACAAGCTTAACTGATGGAGCGGTTTGGAGGACGCTCTGCAGGAATGTGAAATATTTAGTCTGGAGCTTAAACATGCAGCGTGTTGCTTTAGGTTGTGTTCCCACAGAGGCAGACAGCAGCTGCTTTAACCTTGCTAAGAGCCCATTTAAATACACTAAAGAGACGTCTGGCTGATAAAATCGTTGGGCTTAATGTGAAACCACCCAGTTCAGCGCTGCTCGTTTTAAACGCCGCTGATAAAGAAGGACAGATTTGTCTTTCCTCGTTCTGTCCGTCTCATTCATATCTGTGTTAATACAGTTATCGGGGAGAGTGTGTGTGTTTAAAATGATGGATAGAGCGATGCTCCTCGTTAATAATTCACCAAGGTGTCGCCTGCGGTCGCTTTGCCCTTCACATCTCAGCCAATCGGAGGCATTTACCCAGCGCTCTGATTGGAGGAAACGTGGGACGGACCCTGCCTGCTATGCTAATGATGGAAAATATTGTTGCATCTTAACCTTTCTTTCTTTCCTCCTCCATCCTTCATTCTCTTTCCATCCCTGTCTGCTGTTTGAGTCAGAAGAAGAAGACTTTTAAAAGTCTAACTCTCCCTCTCGCTATCTGCTTTCCCCCATCTTTCTGTTATTTGCAGTTTTTATCCTCTCCATCTCCCCATCTTTTCCTTTTTTGTCTCTTTCCCTCCCTCCATCTCCTGATCCTTCAGAGTCAAGGAGAAGTGAAAAACATCGTCTCCATCCAGACATCAACTTGTTGAAAAGGGAGTAAATCTTGGACTGAAGTTTCGGGGGCAAACATCGAGGAAGCCAACATCTGAGCGCGGGATTGAAGTCCAAGTTGAAGGGCAAAACTAAAACGTGGTTGAAAGACAAAGAAAGTCATAGTGTGTGTTATTTTGGGAGAAGAGAGACGGGGGTGACTTTCCTTTGTCGAGCCGACTTTTCAAACAGTGATTTTGGTGGGATAGAGACATTTTAAAAGCAGACAAATCCACAGAGAGATGTGGGAGAGATGGAAATTTCCTTCTCCACGAAAGTCAGAAAACAACTGCGTACAGTCGCGTGTCCTTTGTTTCTGTCAGGTTAAACTGTCGCACTGCAGCTGCAGGATGCAGGCGGCGTCGAAAGATTATTAACTCCCTCCAAAATAATCACCTACGCTCAGATTTATTGTACTATTGTTAGACTGTACAACAGATGAGGAAGCCCTCTGAAGAGGTGATATCAATGATATCCTCCTGAGGACAGAGACGCTGTGTCTCCTGACACTCCAACGAGGGCTTTAAACGAATTACATTTGACTTATTATCCAAGAACATTTTCATATTCTATCTGAAGCATCTAACTTTTTTACATGAGGTTTGCTAGAATGAGTGATTCAGCGAACCGTCTGAACTCACTTCAACTTGAACATCACCTGTATGAAGCGGGTGCATGTTTGAGAGATTTTGTCCTGAACATAAACCCAAAATCAAAAATTAGACAATCTGATTGGACCTTCTTATGGGCAAGTTTCTTCACACAAACGTCCACCAAGCAGAGAAAGAAGAACTTCACAGTGTGAGCTCCAGGTCCTGGTGTCAGAAATCAGTTAACGCTGGGCTGCCCACGGGTGGCTCGCCATACGGCGGCTCGCCATACGGAGCCGCGTCATCGCAGAGCCGAACTGTGACAGAAGTGAATAAGTGACGCGTTGAGATTCAAACCCTTAAACTCACTGAACAAGTGGTTTGGACAGGCCTCTCTACAACAGCCTGGACTACTTTTCAACCCGAAAATATTGAGCGTCTTAACATAAAATACCTCCATGTTTGGCTCAAACTCAAAAATCAAAAATGCTGCTGGCTTGAAACTTCATATTGCAAATATCACATGTCTTAACAATCTCAATTTAAAGCTCTTTAGTTAATCTATATAAATGCATTTTCCTTATCTTATTAATTAAACTCTGCCGGTCAATTAAGAGCTAATAATTTAAATGCTCTGTCGACAGTTTACTGGATAAACGGGCAGAGTGACACTGACAGCAGCAACAGTTCGACTGAGATAACATCCGAGACAGAGGACGAGACAGAAAGAAAGACGGACAGAAACAAAAGGAAAACACGAGTCAGTGGAAGCCTCGTACAGGTACAATCTGTGTGTGTGTGTGTGTGTGTGTGTGTGTGTGTGTGTGTGTGTGTGTGTGTGTGTGCGTGCGCAGCGCTGAAGTGTGTGTGAAGGCTGCATTTCATTTTGCGTTGATGTATATCTGTGTATTTAGCTGTGCGCGTGTGTCTCACAGACACAAAGGCAGAGTGCCCTGAGTCTCCATTACAAGGACAATATTTCCTGTCATATCTGATTTGCAGCGAGGAGAGGAGGAGGAGGGGGAGGACAAGGAAGAGGGGAGAGAGATGACGGAGGAGCAGTGGTGCACACTGACGCAGAGAAAATGGAACTACAGTAAGGAAAAGATTAAAGTCAAAATGCTTAACATTTTTATTGTCTCAAATCCGTTTTTGTCCGCTTATTGCCGACATTTTTAACCAATCGCCACTCGATGTATTTATGTTCTGTATGTGCCTCATTATGTAGCAGCTTTCATTGTTATTATCAGAGTCAGCAGGATTCAAACTGTGTATCTGTGCACAAGGAATTCACAGGAAGTGATAAACGTATGTACTGGACATGTAAGACAAAGGTCCGAACACGCTCACCATTCACACGAGCCAAAGAAACCACAGGTGTCACCAATCAAACAGCGTGAGTCTGAAGGATCACCTGTGACTTATCCATACATTAGCTATACCTGATCGATCAGTGCACAGTCACAGGCTGCAGCTGGTCCCAGACCACAACGGGGTGAGGTGGATTATCTTTGGACCGTTTGTTCCCCAAATTTCAGAAACATTAAAGACCAGAGGGGGATTAAGAGGAAACACTTCTATTCATGAAGAGGAGGAGAAACAAAGGTTCAGAGCTGCTGTTGTTCTCTCACACTCGAATCTGAGCTCCTCAAATGAGCTCAAGAAGGCGTCAGCATTATAATTACTGTGTGTGTGTGTGTGTGTGTGTGTGTGTGTGTGTGTGTGTGTTCCAGCCAATCATAGTCTAATTCCTGGCGAAAGAAAAAGAGACACTGATGTCATGGATCAGAGCCAAGACACTGCTCAGCAATTACACACACACACACACACACACACACACACACACACACACACACACACACACACACACACACACACACACACACACACAGAGTCATGTTTCCATCACTTTTGGGGAAATTACATGGATTTACGCTCATTTCTTGGAGACTTATCCAAACCTTAACCCAAGTCTTCAGTCTAAAACGTTATGATTTACTTTGGTTTTGTCCCCATAAGGAAGTTAAATCCCCACAATGTGAGTCACACACACTGTACACTCTCCCACACACACATGTTCTCACCTACATGGATTATGCATGTATTTATGCATAGCTGGATTTATGCATGTCAATCCAAACTGTGTGTGTTCCTGTTCTGTGTGTCTGTGTGTGTGTGTGCGTGCGTGCGTGCGTGTGTGTGTGTGTGTGTGTGTGTCACTGCTCCGCTGGACCAAATCATGTTATCTGATCCACAAATCAACTTCCCTTTGACAGAAATCATCCTGATTCAAGAGCGTGTGAGCGTGTTTGTGAGTTTGGCTTCGAGGACTTGATGGGAGAAGATAAAGGAGGAGAAGATGAAGGAGGAGGAGATAAAGGAGGGGAAGATGAAGGAATGACAAAGGAGGAGATGCAGGGAAAGAAATGCTGAAGACAAAAAAGTCAGAAGGGAGGAAAGAAAAGGAGAAAGGAGTCTCCCCTCCTCTTGCTCCTTTTGGCCCAATTATTTCTTTTATTCTCCCCTTCTCTCCTTCTCTCCTTTCATCATTTCCATCTCTTCCCTCCCTTTCCTTCCTTTTTGTCTGTTGCGTTCTTCTCTCCTTCACCTCCCCTCTTCTTCTCCTATTCTCTTGTCTAATAACTTTCTTCATCCCCCTTCTCCCCTTCATGCTCTCCTCTTCACCAATCACCCTCCTATCTTCTCCTTCCTCCTTTTCCTTGAACCCTCTTCCCTTTTTTATCTCATCTACCTTCCTCTCACTTGTTTCTCTTCCTCCATCCTTCTTTCTTTTCCGCCTCTCTGCTCCTCTCTGCTCCTCTCCATTCCTCTCATTTCTTCCTCATCCCGCTCCTCTTCACTAATTATCCCTTCCTCTTTTCTCCTCCTTGTCAGTCTCGCTCTCCTCCTTCCTCATTTCCTGTCACCTTTTTTCTTCTTTTTCCATCTTTCCATTATCTCCTACACCTCCTTCAATCCCCTCCTTCCTCCTCTCCTCTAATCATCCTCTCGTCCTTTCACTTCCATGGTAACGGACAGTCAATGAAAAAGGCATTCAGTAACCAAGGAAACTTAACACAGTCCCTGTGTGTGTGTGTGTGTGTGTGTGTGTGTGTGTGTGTGTGTGTGTGTGTGTGTGTGTGTGTTCTGTCTCCATGGGAAATGTGAATGGCTGGCAAGAGACAGAGGAGCGCTAATGGACACCATGAATGAGACAAGGAAACTATAAAAGGAGGAAGGTTCATGACGTCATAATGCCAGCGCTCCAATGCTCCGCTCGGTGCCAGACTTCGGCGCCAGTCCTATTGAAGCAATGTGAGACGCAGGGAGACGCTCGCTAACGCCCAACATATCTACGTCCTCTGAAGAAATGTCTCTATCAAACTCGAGAACAGGCTCGTTCTCCAAACTATCTGCTGCTGGTCTCCAAACAGCGTCCACATTTCAAGGCTCACAGCAACTCAAAAAGCTCACAATTAAAACAAAGCTGTGAAGAGTTTAGGATAATAAATATTGTCAACAATATCTGCATTTCTCTCTTCCTCAGGGCCACGAATAGCTGATGCTATGGCAGCATCACATATCCAAATGAAACATTTACACACCTCTGACTACTAATTGAGCAGCGTTAAGCTTTAACTCTCACCTTTAAAAGAACAAAGGCTTTTAGAAAAACTGATCTCAACTAGTAGCATTAATGTGTGCTCATGCTCCTCACAGTGACGTAATGATGCATCCTGGTTTTTTTAGCTTGCTTGGATTGAAAGAAAGAGAAAGAGACGTCATCGAGTTGTGTCTTTTGGGGCTAAACCCAGGCAGACAACATGAAATGGATATAATACAACTTATGCTAATTCTGCTAAGTATTTCTGTTGATGTAGGTATTGAATGTCTGCTCCGATTCATGTTTTTGGATTAATTCGTTCCTGGTTTAAAATTGCATTTTGCTTTTTTTCGTCTGTGACATCATTCATATCTGCTACTTAAATCACTCGTCCTGCGTTCTCTTTTGAGGAAAGAATCACAAACCATGATGCCTTCACGATGACTGTGATCTTCACGGGATGATATGTCTCTATATACGGATTGCGTTTGTGATTGTGTTCCCATCAAACTGTCAAACAAACTGGAAACAAATTTCCCATCAGCTGGTTTGGAGGAAATAAACGAGGCAACAGTTCCATCAGAAGTCGGCCGTTATGCACAGCTGGCATAAACAGAGTAGAAGACGGACCATATGGGCCATGATTTTAGATGAGATGATACTGACAGTGATGTGGTAGTTAAACATATACTGGCTGACCTCTGGAGAATGTCGGATAAAAGTCTGTCCCTTCTCGGCACATACTGGACATTTAATATGAAGAACAGACCGAGGTCCCACATCTCTGCACGTTTTATTACTGAGCACTTAATAATATTATGTCAGCTCTATATCACACAGCACTTAATGTAATGTCTTGATTGTATTTCAGCACTGAACTGGTCACTGTGCACAATTTGACTGATGAGAAGATTTTCTAAAAAAAGAAACAAAACCAGCTGTTTGCCAACAATAAATGATGAAGAAGACGAAGAAGACAAAAACAACACCAGTCACTTTGGTCATCTACAGGAGAAAAATGGAGACAGCTTGAGGAAGTTTTTACAGTCGGTTAAGTTCTAATTATTCTTTCACATCAGCTCATTTTGGCCTTCGTCTTGTCTCAGAAACAGATGAACAGTCATGTGAGTTAAATGTTCACCACATCAGAACTTAATCTGAAAAGGTGTCTCCATCCAAATTAAACTCTTTAAATCTTCTTTCAAGAAACTTTTGTCAGATTGAGCAAGTTTTTCAGCTTTTGCTGCTTCCATCAACCTTTTCTGATGTGATATTTCACAACGTGCATAAAAGTATGTTGATGAGAAAAGAAGAATGTAACAGGAGAGACAGAGAAAAAACAACAGATAAGACAACATTTAGCCGTTAGAGAGAAGACATGAGCAGACTTTGTGAACCATGTCAAAGCCTCTGACGGGCTGTTCGATCGTTGAGAAGCACAAGTCGAGTCTCCTCACTGTACTTCAGTAAATAACACAAAGAACAGGCTCAGCTGAGCTGTGAAAATGTAAAATGAAACGAGGAAAAAAAATTCAGCTTACTGTAAATAATCGCAGCAATGTGGCGGCCGCGTGTTCGGCAGATAAAAATTACAGAAAACAGCACAGCTGAACTTCAAAGTGCAAACAGAGAGAGGAGGGGGACAGGGCGGGGGGGAGAGGGGGAAATAAAGAGGAAAATGAAAGAGAGAAAGGTATGAAGAGAGGAAAGACGGATAGATAAAGAAAGAGAGGCCATATTGCCACTGTGTCAATACAATATATATGCTAATCACGCCTTTAGTATATGTGTGAATTTCATTACACATAAAGGACTAATACAGCTGCGAAGGAAAACAGCGTCGAGTCCTAAAACCAATGACTGTCAAGGTCATTTACAGCAGAGCAGGAGTCAGACACGCCACAGCAGGGACAGGAAGAGAGAAAACAGCTGCCAGAAACACAATTAATGTTTTATAATGTGTTAATAAGTTTAATGGAACAAGCCCACGCTGAAAACGTTCACATATCCTAATATGATGCCCAGCAGAACACAAATAATGTCTGAACACAGCGTTACTTCGTCCTGTGTTTGTTCTGCGGACTGTGACTCTGACTTAGACCAGGTTTGAGATCTTCACCTGGATTTATGTGTCCAAACAAAGAACTGTGGTTTGTGGTTAGCAGCTAATGTGATTCATGTGAGCAAACAGTGTCTGGGGTACCACCTCACAGTAATAGATTACTTTCAGCTGAATGTGGTAGTACTGCAGTAATATAACATCCAAGAAGCAGCCGTCCATTCTGCTCTGTGGAGAATACACACAAGTCTGTTCTTGATGGACAACATGTCAATCTGCACAGAGGAAGTCAGACACAGGAAGAGTGTAGAGAATCCAGGACAATTTCAAAATAAAACACCCTGTGCAGACCCCAGACCCCAATAACAACAGACAAAAAAGAAAACGAGCTACAAGACACACACACGTGCACACACGTACACACACACACACACACACACACACACACACACACAGTCGGCTAATTCATATGTATGGATTTCAATGAAGCTGTGTGTGTCTGTGTCTGTGTGTGTGTCTGTGTGTACGTGTGTGTGTGTGTGTACGTGTGTCCAGTAAGACAGCTCACAGCCATGAACTGTCAAGTGTCAGGGCTTTTTGGGTTGTGTGTGTGTGTGTGTGTGTGTGTGTGTGTGTGTGTGTGTGTGTGTGTGTGTAAATATGAGTAGAGAGGCAGCTGCAAGCCAGGAGGTGTCACTGTGTAGGGGTGTGTGTGTGTGTGTGTGTGTGTGTGTGTGTTGATTTCCATCAGCTTTCAGAACTCAACAGCTCACTTCATCACTGTCTACCTTGTGTACCTCTTCCTCCTCGCCCTTCCTCCCTGTCTTATCTACGAGTGGCCACAGGGAGAGAAAGCGTTTTACGACACAGAGCGCCTGAAATGCTTTCGCTTGCACAATTCGCTCCCACAGACGTGTGTGTTGGATGCATCGTTAGCCTAACGACACGTAGCTCGGTACATCTCAATCTGAGCATGCTCTCAGTGCGTAAAGGCCACACAGCTCAGAGAGACCAAAGACCACACCAGAGCTAAAAGAAACGTTAGCCTGTGTAGTTACTTTAATAAAATGCCATTAAAGCCCAACCCCACATCTGGATCAGAGGACAGGTGAGGTGAAAGGACGACAGCCACACATCTGTAAAAAGCTTTGTGGCTCATCAAATCAGAGATTTCACATCGTTTCACAAAGCTCAGTGCTGATGGAGGAAGTGCTGATTAAATCCCAAAAGGAGAAAAAAAGATGCATTTTGAAATGTATCTGCATCACAGTGTGAACATGGCGTGCGTGTGTGTGTGTGCGTGTCTATACATGTTTGTGTGTCTGTGAGTTTGTGTTTGCTCTTCTGTGTGTGTGCGTCAGACCACATGCAGGGCAATTATTCCTGAAAAGAATTACTGCAGGGGCATTTAGCTTCTCTGTATCATTCTTACACACACACACACACACACACACACACACACACACACACACACACACACACCAGTTTTCACTACACACAGACACACACTGCTAAAGAAACAAGCTAACACAAACACACACACAGAAATAAAGATACAAACACAAATCCCCAGACAAACTGTAGATCGCCTGCATACACAATCACACACGTAGACAATAAATACAAAACACACACCAACCAACAAATACTCTCAGAAAATCACAGCCAGACTGACACACACACACACACACACACACACACACACGTACGTCTATGCAGGAAGACGGCGATGCGGCGGCGCATCGAGGAAGCGTGGCCGATTGACATTAATATTTATGGGCTGCTTTGCAAAGAGAGAAACATTGATAAGCTGCAGTTTTGAATATTAACACCGACTTTATTTAAAAAAATGCATTAAAGCAAAATATTCTGGTCAAATTAAAGAAAGAGAGAGAGCGGGCAGAAGAGAAACGCCAGTGTGGGTCCTGTGGGCGAGCTCCATATGCTGCAAACAGGAGAGAGAGGCAGAGTGTACTGAAGATTTGTAAAGAATAAGGAAAGATTTATTGTCACACAAAGGTTGGTAGAAGGGTTTCAACTCCAGTCTGAAGGAAGCATTCAGTGACCTGGAAACAACGTTATTCATCTGTAGGTACAAAGCTGGAGTCAGGATGTGGTTAGCCTAGCTTAGCATAAGACTGGAAACAGGCCAGGTTCTTTCAGCTCTAACGCCCAATAACACACATAGATCTCATTGTTTAAACCATACATAAAAAGAAATGTAAAAACATGATTTGTTCTGATGTTAACGTAACAGTTAGGAGGACAAAGGGTTCAGCAAGACTAGAGTTACCATTTCTATGAGCTGTGATCAAATCATTATTTCATACGGGGGCACTCACTGTGACAACAACAACCTGAACAGCACTTCAACCTGCTGAGCGCAAAAGCTAATCCATCCAATCAATCCCTGCCAGATGGTGGCGCTAAATAACTATTTTGTTGTATATGAATGCAAAGAGGAGAAGGTTTCCCCACTTATCTGTTGCTTTGGATTTTCCATGACAAGACAAACTTAAAACACGAAAGAAAAAAGAAATTGTGCGCAACATTTTCAAATTTGTCCAGATTAATGTGAACATACAGAAACACTGACTGTCTGAAATAGTGTGTAAATTCATGCACAGTGCACTCAACATTCACACAGCGGAACAAAACAGTCGTGTCAGTGGTATTTAAATGACTTTACGTTAGTGATCCCACAGCAGAGCGCGCTGCGTTTCAAACGTGCTGAAGTTAACGTGCAACTCTGCAGCTGCCAACCAGGACCGAGTGTCCAAAATGAGAGTTAGCTAATAAGTGTTTGCTATGTAGTGTGTGAGTGAACACACACACACACACACACACACACACACACACACACACACACACACACACACACACACACACACACACAAACCTCTGAGCAGCACAGATGTAAAGATTTGCAACAGTGAAAGTCACTGTACCTCTTCCTTTGTCAGCCATTAGAGCATTACACATATTATACTGTGTGCAACCAAACAAATGCTTCTCACACACACACACACACACACACACACACACACACACACACACACACACAGAATGTCCTGAGTGTAGGATCAAGACGTTCTCTCTTGGCTGAGTGCCTGGATGAGACGAGGCAGAGAGGCAGCACACACACAGACATATACACAAATTGCTCCATGACCTTGTCTGAATGCAGCACACTAAATACTGGCAGAAATAATAAGAGAGGAAGAGGGGAGGAGGAGGAGGAGGAGACGGTGGAAGAGAGGGGGACAGAGGGAGAAGAGGGGAGAAATGAAAGAAGACACAGGAGACAGGTGGAGAAAGAGAGAGAAGAAACGGGCAAGAGGGACTGCAAAACTGAAAGAGGATAAAAAGAGCAAAGAAGAAGAAGATAGAAGAAACAAAAGAGAAAAAGAACTGAACACAAGAGGAGAGGAGAAAGACTGGAAATAGAGACTAAATGGAGAAGAGTAAGAGATATTTGGAAGACAGCAGAATAAGAAAGAGGAATAAAACTTAGATGACAGAAAAAGGACAGCCAGAGGAGGACATGACGGATGAGATGGAGGGAAGAGGACAAGATACAAGAGAAGAGGACAGAGGGGAGAGCGAGAAAGGATGGGGAGAAAAGGAAAAGCCACGCTGTACTTCCAAGAAAACAGAAATTAAATGCTCAAAATGAGATTACAAAGAAGAAAGAGGAGGGAAGCTCAGAGAGGAGACGAAAGGAGGACACCGCTCAGTCTGCAGCATGGACAGCAGATACAAACACAACCAATGGGAAAGGCCGAAGCTTCAGCCTGTACTGACACCTGATGCTTTGAGCGTAACCTGCATCCATCAGAGGGGAATCGTGTGCTCAGGGCGTCTTCCGGCCTCTCTCACCCCCCCACCCCACCCCCCACCCCCCACATCCTCCCCCGCCGGGCGATTACAGCGCTCACTTGTTGGGAGACGCTGGCTGTTTTGTGGTGAACAAGTCGCTCCTCTATCAGCGGCCGCCGTTGTCCGGAGCGCCGCGCTGATTTTCATTAGCGATAGCAGCTCGCACAAATCAAAAAGTCGAGGCGCTCGGGGCGCCACGACACGCTCCTTTAATTTCCTGTTGTGGGAGACTGAAGGATTGTGGGGCAGTGGTGAGAAACAGGAAACATGATAAAGCCGCCACGTGGCCGCCCTTGGTGGAGGTGGAGGTGGAGGGTGTGTGTGTGCTGCGGACATGTGTTTGTGAAGTGAATTACTTTGTAAGGTGTGTGTGTGTGTGTGTGTGTGTGTGTGTGTGTGTGTGTGACAGTGACCAGGTGACATCAGAGGTCACACTCAGTCGTCCATCTGCAGAGGCCTTTTTTTCCTCGCCTTTTCTTATAAGAAATTGTGCCGCCATGATGGATCTCTGACCCGCCGCTGTACGGTGCGTTTACCTCTGCAGTCGTCCCGACAACCAGGTTTCCATACTGCTCGCCGCAGCATGTTGCCATGGCAACAATGCTACGCACGATTAGCGAATGGGGGGGGGGGCGTCTGGGAATTATCACCAGGCATCTCTGAAGCTGTAGATTAATGTATTAATAATGTGAAACTGTATCGATCCTCATAGAGAAAATCTCCTTTTTTTAGCCTCACAGATTTTCATTAAAAGCCTCCAGAGGATCACTGCACTCACACAGCACCTGTCCTTAAAGGGACACACAGGTTACACACAGGTTAACAGGCTGGAGCCAGGTGAGAAGGCGGGAAGTCTCCAAAAACACACATGAACACACACATGCAGAGCGTGGTGAGCGTTAAGGTGGTCTAAATTTAGTCTCCTTCACAGTAAAATGGAGGTTTTTGAATTCCACCTCTGAACAATGACTCCAAGCCACAGAGATCCACACACACACACACACACACACACACACACACACACACACACACACACACACACACACATTCAAAGAGAAACACACACTCCAACAGTCAGTGAACTACACTTTCTGTATCATAGACAGTACTAGTGTCAGTGAATGGCACAGTGCCGCCTCGTTGGTCTGTACCGTACTCCATTATTTGCACCATGCACAGTGTGCACCACGCTGTGTTTCTGTAAAGGACAGCAGAATGAAACAGAGCTAACTATCTGCTCTGTCTGTCTGTGATGGTTTTTAATTTAACAGGCTGTCCAGGGAGCAGAGCTGCCAGCAGCAACACTGCAGCTATGATGTCTCTGGATCTGATTCGTCACTAAGAACCAACCTGAGAGAACAGACTAGTTTAAAATTAGAAGTATTTAAGATGGGAAACGTACTGCCTTTTGTGCTGGCTCCTCCAAACTTAATAAACACATGGATGTTTTTGTCAGGAAAGCAAAAAAGATCGAGCTAAGAAGTTCCAGATGAGAGGTTTGTTAGTTAAAGGTCAACTTCAGAAAAGCAGACAGTTTTACAACACAATGACGAGCATTAAAGAGCTGAAATACAGAGAAAAGTAACCAAGGACTACCATAATGGAAATGAAGAGCACATGTTTGAAGAGATGTGTAACGAGGAGAAGTTTCTGAAGAAAACGTGAATATAAACATTAACATGCATCGAGCAAAGGAGACGCTTAACGTCACAATGACCCATCAGCTGTCATGGAGGACAGGCTGTGCTGCCCAGTTTTATATTAATGTCCTCTAAACCAACTCTAAAATGCACTTCTAAGCCATCCTGATACAACAGTCACTTTCTATGTGTGCATTTATCTTTCCCACTGTCTATACCGGCAGTGAAGCGAATCCTTTATATCATGACTTCACTGTAAAAAGTGAAGGACAAAGTCCAAAGTCTGTGCAAAGATGAAGAGTGAGTGGCTCGGCCTGTTGGAGGTGTCACAGATCAAGGTGGGGGCAGAACCGAGTTATCAGTTCTATATGGCTGGAGGACAGACGGGGTAGTTTGTCCTCTGTAGAACAAAAGACAAACATCGTGAAGAACCAGCCGATTCTGTACATCCACCTGGGACATGTGACTAACGGTGACTTTCACTGTTGATTTCCCTAAACCGCCAAAGAGGTGGAGATCTGAGAAGTTCAAACTGACAAGTCATGTGAACAGTCCCTCCAGTGCTACCCAGGTGAACACCTGGTGAAGATGACAGAGCACCAGCACCACACCACTGTGAGACGGACCAGCCATGCGTCAGGCTGTAAACATGGCTGTCCAGAGGGTGCAGTGTTCATCACAGCCACAACATCCAAGTGCTGGACTGAGAACAACATACTGACAGTTTAGCTCTGATTGCATTATGGGAAGTGGAGTCCAAAGTGTCCTGAGGGTGGCGCTCGAGGAAAGGTCATAGGATCATTAAGACATAAGAGGTTTATCCCCTGGGGGGTAAGAATGTGATCAAGTCATTTCACTTCATCTGGACGGAAAACGTGGAGATGACCGATATCGTCCTCAGGCTTCGCCACCAGCGAGAGCAAAAGACAGCACGAGCTGAAACTTCAGTTTAGCTATAAGAGCTTCTTCTCACACACACACACACACACACACACACACACACATCCACAAATGTATAGAATTACATTTAGCCAATTCTACTTGGTTTAATTTAATCAATATATAAATACCTGAGTGTAAAGACTGAATCAACACACACACACACACACCCACACAAACAGCCCTCACCAAGACCATGCAGAGAAGGCAGATGTAACCCATGCAGGAGGTGGTTGTATCAGCATGTAAAATCCATTACACACACACACACACACACACACACACACACACACACACACACACAGAGTATGGAAACACTCAATGTAAATGTACCTGAAAACATACACAAAAGCTGTGCAATACACACACATAGAGTGTGCAGGCCAGATGTGGTGTGTGTGTGCGTGCGTGCGTGTTTGTGTGCGTGTCTGTCAGGCTAAATCCATGCTGTAATGGTCCATGCTAATGAAGCTAGCGTTGGGGCTAGCATGCCAAATCTGCTAGCAGACAGCACCATTTGACTCCCCTAACTGGATTATGTAAATCAGACGCTCATCACAGCTCTGGGAGACGAGTGACACATAATTTACACCAGAGGAGAAGAGGAGCGAGCGAGGAAGGAGCACTCACACACACACACGCTCTGTCATATTCAGCCACACACCTGGATCTGTGAGTGTGTGGTTACATTAACCCACAAAGTTTCAGACATATACATCCACGCTAAACATCCTAGAAATTATCCCTGATGAACGAGAGAGAAGAAGAAGAACGAAACTTGAAAGTGGAAAGAGAGGAAGAAGAAAAGGAAGAAAAGAGATAAGTCAGAGAAACACAATGAAAATGGAAGAATCACAGAATGATTAAGAGGCATACAGAGAGAGAGGAGGGAGGAGAGGAAGGAAACAAGAAAGGAAAGTGAGTAAAAAATTACACAAAGTGAAAGAGAGAGAGAAAGAGGATGAGTGAGATTAAAAGAGGAATACAAATGTTCACTCCTTATTTCCTTCCATCCTTCTCATCTTTCCCTGAATCCCTTCTCTTCCTGTTCTCTCCTCTCCTCATCTCCTTTTCTCTCCCTTTCTCCTTTTCTTCATCTCTTTTGCCCTTATTCACCTCCTCACTTCCGGTTTCTATCCCTTCTCTCCTCCTCACCTTACTGCATCCATTCATTTACACCTCCTTTCCTTTTCTATCTATCCCTCTCTCCCTTCTTACCTGAATCCTTCCTTCAGTCACTCCTCCCTTCTTTTCTCTCCCTCCTCTAATTCTTTAACACACTTCCTTTATTTCCTCTTCAGCTTTTCCAATCCAAACGATCACACCTCCTTTCCTAAATCTTTCCATCTGTGCTCCCTCCTCTTCATTTCCTTTTCTCATTTATCCACTCCTTCTCTCTTCTAGCAGCCTAAAGCCCTCTTTCCTCCTCCATCCTTTTATCCTTCCTTCCCTTCCTGCTTTTCCATCCCTCCTTCCTTCCAACCTCTTTCCCTTCCTTTCCCTTGTCTTCATCTTTCCTTTCCTCCTCCTTTCCTCTCTCTATCTCTCCTCTATCATCCCCTCCCTCCTCCCTCCTCTAACTCTTTAACACACTCGTCAAAGTTGGCTGTAATTTGTTACAAAATGAGTCAAAGCTCGTACAAAGGGAGCTGAGGGGAGGGGGCACCCAAAGGTGGCAGATCGAGGGGGGAGGTTGTTGGTGAAGAAAACGAGGGAGGTAAAGGAGGTGGAGGAAGTTATGCTGGGAGGCAGAGTAGTAAATTGTTCCATTTTTGCAGGTAATCTAAATGCTAACTAGAGGCAACTTATCACCAGAATGGATTTCCGACCATCTGTTCAAATAACAGGGGATTTGTCCGGTGGCAAGCGCAAGAATGGGATGATGGCGGGAAGATTAGGCGACGGTGACGGCGACGCCGCGCACCACGTCTCTACAGTCACGGCTTCGGAGAAAAAAAAAAAAAAACTAAAAAAGAAAAGAGAGAGGGAAAAAAATGTATTTTGTGCAAACAAGAACAGATGACGCCCTTACAATTACACCTGTCAGGAGCTCCGCAAAGCAATCGATCTCTGAGGCAGCCGTGCGACGCTCCCTCTCTCTTTCTACTTCATAGCAAAATGATTTTCTCTCTTTTTTCTTCCTTCACCCTCCCTCCACCTCTAACTCTTTCTCCATTTCTTCCTTCGTTCCCGAGCTCTCTCCATCGTGCACTCTTCTTAAACAATTTTCAGGGAAGAATGTTTTTTTGATACGTGACAAGATGATGTTTCACTTCTCACTACGGAGTGTGGAAAAAAATGTAGGGGGAAAAGAGGAGAGAGGAGGGGGACGGAGGAGAGAAGGCGAGAGGAAAGGAAACAAGTGATCAGAGACACAAGTGGGCAGGATAGGAAGGAAGAAAGGAAGAGGAGGGAGGAGCAAAACCAGGGGAGGAGGGAAAGGAGGCGGTGAAGATGAAGACAGATGGAGAGAAGAGAAACATGGGGAGAAGAGGGGAGGGGGAAGGGGGAGAAATAAAGGAAGGAAGGAGAAGCAAAAATGGAAATGGAAAGATGAGAAGAAAGTTGAAGGAGAAAGAGGAAGCAAAACAGGAGGAGAGGAAAAGTGAAGGGAAGACAAAGATGAAAATAAATATAGAGGAGAAACAGGGAGGAGATATGTGAGAGGAGCAGTTAAGGGGAAAGGGATGGAGAAGAGTAGACAGGAGGAGGTGAAAAGGAATGAGAGGAAAGAAAGAAAGAGGACAGAAGGAGGAGAAGGACAGATGAAAGAAATGGGAAGGGAGGATCGAGCGAGTAGAGGGGTTAAGAGGAGAGAAAAAAGGTGAGGGAGAGAGGGATGAGAGGAGACGTAAAGAGGAGCAGAGAGCAAAAACGAAAACAGAGTGGGAGAAAAGAAGGGAGAGAGAGGTTGTCAACAGTAAAAAGAGAGAGAGAAGAAGAAGAGAAAGATTTTCAGGAAAAAGTGAGAGAGCGGAAGAGTAATTAATGGAGAGAGACAATGAATGAAAGAGAGAGGGATGAAGGGGAAGAATAGTGGGGTGACAGAGCGTGCAGTTTACTGGCCCAGGAAGTGTTCTCAGGCTGCCGGCCAATCGGCTTGGCTCGTTCCCCCAGTGTCACTAACAGCCCATTGGCCGATGAAAGCCGGCCTTTATTCGCCGTTTCAATCAACGGCTCACACCATCAAAGAAGAGCCGTTTATCTTTCCCTTCCATCGCCCACACACACAACTTCCCCCTCTTTCTCTCCCTCTCTCAGACTCTCCATCCATCTCTCCTCTTTCCTTTTCTCCCTCTACATTTACAATTTGTCTCTCTGTCTCCAAAACAGCTTTCACACAATAAAATGAGGACAAATAAAACCTGGTTCAGCAAACGTGGAGACGAACTGAATCTAATTCCTTCTGCTTTTCTCTTCCGTCTCACAAAACTCTAGCTGAGTGTCTTCAAAGCACGAAACGAGCCTCAATCCTGCTTTAAAGGCCTCAAATCCACATTTCCACAGTTAAATTTTACTTTATTTATTCCTCCTTTAACAGAAGTGCCACCTTAACGGCACCGTGCTTACAGCCACACCTTAAGAAAGACCTATTTACCACCTTAAAACCACCAAAACACTGGAAGGCTGACATCAAATTAACCAGTCCAGCTTAACAAAGCAGAAAGTACTTTTAATGTCTCAAATACTACCTTAACAAGGATATATTTTCCACATTAGGCAAAGGGTATATTTACAGATGACTTAAAATTCCACCTTAAAAACACTATAATTCATTATTCCCACAGCTTATTACAGAAATCCAAACACCACCTTAACAACAGGTAGGTAACATGAGCCTGTGTTGAGATCCATGAACAGCCAGAGATACACTCCCCCTTCGTGTACCTGAACAGTCTTACATTCTACCTTAAGCAACAGATTGGAAGGCCTTCGACCTACTCTCAAATCCACCTTAACAAAGCTGGAACTTACACCACCTTAACAGCAAGTCTTTGATCAGAATCAGCGCCAACCAGAGATCCACATCTCACCTTAACACAGGCTTTGCTGCACCAGAATATTCCACCTTAAGTAAAAGAGTGGAGGGTCTTATAACCCCTTGAAATAATGAATATCTTCTACTTTACCACAGGCTTCAAATTTACATCAACAAAAAGAGTCTGCAGTCTACAGCGTCCAGCTGCTTCAGGAAATGACTTTTTCTGAAATCAAACTACATATTTGTGAGCTTTTTTCAAAGATTCACATCTTCAGTAGGAACCAATGGGCTTGGACATGTAGCAGTAACGCTCCTGTCACATCCACGACGCATCGTGGCGATCGTCAGCAAAAGATGTTGTGCTTTCCAAAAGGAATGGATGAACGCATTCGCAGCGATGAAAGAGGATATCTCAGCTTCACTACATCCTGAAACCTCTTAGATAAAGTTTTTCCTCCGTGGAGTTTGGGTTCCCAACAAGCAGCTTTCAGACCTCATTCTGACAGAGACAGTGTTCTGCAGGCAGGTTTTGTGCTGAGCGAGCTAACAGCTAAGAGGCTGACACTGACTGAGAAGGAGCATTTGTGAAGGAGAGCTTTGTCACTGCTGCAGAGCTGAGAGCACCAGATGAAGTAAAACTGCTCCAGAGTGTCAGTTTGTCTGGAATAATTCAGAGAGATGAAGGAAAACCTGACGTGGAAACTCACTAATGGCGATCTGTCCTTCACCATGGTGAAATGTGAAATCACACGAAGCAGAATTATTAAAGCTGCGGCCAAGTGCGACTGGGCGCCGCCAACGCTGTGCATGTTCCAACAGAGGCTGCGATGACATCTGAATATGCTGCTGAGTGTGAAAACTCCTTCAGGCGTTTGGCAAGAGGTTACAGGACATGAAAAGTAATATTTGCTGTTTGATGTGGAACCAGCTGATGTGTCTGACAACCTACAACATGAAATCACTGAGCTGCACAGCAACAACCAGCTTAAGCTACACACAACAACCCCCCTCTGCTCCAGCTGATGAGCTGTGTGTACGTCTTGAGGATTTTCCCTCTCTGAGGAGACATGAACTGAAGTTTGAGTCTCTGTTTGGGCGAGCGATGACTGTGAGCAGCTCTGCACAAAACTGACTGACCCAAAGCCGGAAAAACTGCTGCGAGTAGCATCATCATCATCATCACCATCATGAGGATCTGACATCAGACGCCTCGTCAAGAGAAGCAGTTCAGCCATCCTTTTAGAGACTAGTGTGAGAGATGTGTTCAGTAATTTACTACTGTCCTCATAGGATGTTATAAGAGGATGGAAAAACATAAACATGCTGGTTCATGAACACATTCTCATCCTGTACGGACAGTTAATAATATTTCAGCTCTGATTCACTACAGCATCTCTGTGCGATGTACCGGTGTGGAGCAGTGCAGGATTTTTGTTTACTCATGTAGTTGTTACGTTTCTCCTTCTCCTTCTTCTTTCTAATGTGCATCATCACTCAGCCCGGCACTGACTGGAAGACGTACAGTCCCCCGCATTCACCTGTTTACCCACAACAATGAGCCACTTTACGACTCCCTGCATAAACCCATGAATCAACACATTCTCGTCCTCAAAACCCGCCTCCCATCCCTCCTCTCCTCTCCTGTCCCAGGATGCTTCGGGAGGTTTAGCTCACAATAAACGGCACGTGAATCATGGAGTTAGAGTGAAAAAAGCCCTAAGAATTCTGGCAATGATGTTGCAGCCAACTATCGTCAACAGTAAATAAGGTGAAAAAACAAAAACAAGACCAAGATTTCTCAATATAAAATGTGCACAAATGGATAAGTTAGTTGGTTTACAGCTGCTAATTGACAGGATAGTTGAAATGATAATGTGTGATAATAACAGCGGTTGTACTGATCTGCAGCAGAGTTCAAACTCTTCACGTGATCATTCATTCATATCAGAGTGAATTCTTTGGAATTCTAAATCAAGTTTCCTGAATGCTAAGAGGTGGAACAATGATGAAGGAAAGCCAACAAGAAAACCAGGAGTGAAGCACTTCTCAGTGTGTGTGTGTGTGTGTGTGTGTGTGTGTGTGTGTGTGTGTGTGTGTGTGTGTGCGCGTTGGGGGGACAGTTTCTTAATCTAATAGCATACAGAGGAAATAGAGCAGAGCTGGACATCCTTGACACACACTGACTCAATACCGAGACCTAACACTTTATCATCTGCAGTACCTGGACATGCTGTCTGTGACTCTCTGTGTGTGTGTGTGTGTGTGTGTGTGTGTGTGGCCCTGGGCGCTGTGAGGATGGGCAGTAGTTATTAACCTGCTGCCCAATTTCTGTCACGGCTGCTTTGTGGCTGCAAGCAGAGAAGTTGTGTGTGTGTGTGTGTGTGTGTGTGTGTGTGTGTGTGTGTGTGTGTGT
The DNA here is from genome assembly GCF_051107435.1 of Chaetodon auriga. Lineage (NCBI taxonomy): Eukaryota > Metazoa > Chordata > Actinopteri > Chaetodontiformes > Chaetodontidae > Chaetodon > Chaetodon auriga. Next base: position 1,380,422 of record NC_135087.1, read on the forward strand.
GTGTGTGTCAGCTGTGGAGGGACTCAGTCCAGTTATTACCAGAGCCCCACTCTTACAAATAACTGAATGAACAGCACTATAAGTAAAGTCTGTGTGGATGTGTAGAGTACATGTGGCGACATTGTGCTATTAAGCTAGCTTTCATAGCACATGACGTATATGAATGTAACCCAGGGGTCTGACACAGCCTGCATACTGTACACATTTTAGAAATATCTGACAAGAAGCGGTGTGTGTTTAAAGTGTGTTTGCAGTCCGTTTAACGTCGTGGTTCGGTTCGTTTCATGCTAGTTTCACCGTCAGTTAACCGCTAACAGAGCCTGAACCGCCGCTACGGCTTCCCTTGACCTTCCAACAGCCCGCCCACTGACTGCGCGACCATTTCCTGTTTATTTATATTCCCATCGACGGAAACAAACGCTGCGTTTACGTCCCTAGTCACACTACACACCGCAGGAAAGCTAAAACTGTTGGTAATCAACAGATACAAACTAAACACAATAAACGGCAACAGCAGACAAAACCATAAAAAAAAAAAAAAATGAGGCAACATGGAGGCAACTCACCGATTCACGTCTCTCAGTGATCCATAGATCGATAACACTCCGACAAAGACGTTCTGGAAACATCCACAAGTGTCCAGACGATCCACTGCAGTCAAAATATTTACTCCAAAACAGGAAAATAATCCACAGAAAAATGTTTTATCCGCTCAGGTTAGCAGGCCACCCGCTCTCTTCCGCTCCTATTCTATTCTCCTATTCGCGTTTCCCGCGTTACAACTTCCGGAAACGTTTTCGGACGCACACGGTGTCTGTGGAGTCTCATTTGACCAATCAGAATCTGCCATATGAAGCCTAGCAACCAGAGCAGCCAATCACAGTCTGAGTTGAACTGAAAGGCTTTATTCTCTATCTGAAGATGGAGATAATCACAGCCAACTGTACAGAAGACTGACACTTCAAATAGCCAATGACGTTCTGAACACGCCCATATGTCACTTCAGTGGATCATTAATGCTCCAACAAACTAAAATCAAGGTTTCAGTGCTACTACAGGTATTACACACAACATAAATCAATATAAATACATATAGTCAAAATACAGGCACAGACACCTTAAATATGAATACAGATGGACAACATTTACATTTCATTAATACAAATATCTATATTTATGGAGATAAATACATATATAATTGCCTTTTTTGAAGGATGCCTAGAAAAACCATTAGAGAAAACATGAAAATATCAGTTTCTGTGGTGTTGTTATCAGTTTTTATTGAACTTGGACTGGTGTAAGGCTTCATGCTGTGCTTCATGTGTTTTCCAGCTAAAAAGTCCACACATTTGATTTTAACATAAATTTTGAGGCAAGATGTTGTTGAAATATAAACTATAAACTTGTTGTCCCCATTTTGTCCCACACTTTGATAAATGAATAAATTGATATATTTTAAATATTTCTATCAGTAATAATAGTCAGTCCACTCATTAAATGGAGCTTGAGCATGGAAATTGAGTGTGACGTTATTAAGGCTGATATTATCAGCTAATATTTCCTTTTAAATTGTCAAGTCATAATAAAACATTTTTGACCATGATCTCTTGACCAAGATATTTTAAGCATAGAGTTAATGTTTGGCATCTAGGCTCTGACACAAATTATATATATATATCCATTATTCTGCATACATTAAGCATGAATACACGCTCTCATTAAGAGACGCTTATAAGAGTGGCTCATTAGTTCTTCAGGTATCATTCAGGCCTCAGCTCACGTAACATGAAGGCTAACATGCATCTGTTTAGCATTCAATCAGAACTTCCTCACCGCTGTAGAACACAGACAGGAACGTCTGGCTGTTCTTTACATGACTCCACATGATAAAACATGCTGCAGTATTTGATCTTTAATTTTCCACTAAACCCCTGAGGAGAAAAATACTTTATCTGAAGATTATTGAAAAGCTCTGGGGAGCACATCTGGGAGAAAAAAAACTCAGAAAAGACAGAATCCTCCAGTGACATCATCACTCAGTATCTCTACATTATGACAACCAGACTGTAAAAACATCAGTGTCCACAGAGGACTTCAAGTTCTCTCCTGTCCTTGAAAAAGCACCAATATTAGTTTTGATCTGCTGCTTTCAATCATTTTAAAGGAAAGGCCGTCACACTTTTCTAAAAGTGACACAGATGAAAGTCAGGCCTTGTCCACATGAACGCAGATACTTTTCTAAATGGATATGTTTCCCCTCCGTTTAAAAGGAGCCTCTGTCCACGCAGCAGAAAAAGCTCCAGCGAGCATGGCAGGCCAGCAGGTGGCAATAAAGTCTACATCAACAAAACGTCAAACACTCTGCAAGCTTATCAATGAAATGATCCAAAACCGCAGAAAAATGCTAAGCTGTCAGGAAGCAGAGCTGACCGAACAGACACAGAGCAGCAATCTGCCGTCTCAGACGCACCTTCCTCCCACAGAACAGTGGGCGTGAAGCACTGAGGTGATCATTTCATTGTTTCCAAAACGCTCCTTCACGTGTCCACATGAATACACGCAGAGACAAATCTTCACTGAAGAAGTCATTTTAAATAATTCAGTCTGTTTTAGTTCAGAACGAGAGGCCACAGCGCAGAAGAAAACGTTCGTTTAGCCAATTATCCACAGACGTACGGGCGAGGCCTAAATCACCCGAATGCAGATCTGCGGCAGGAACGACTGTCAGCGTAATGAAGATTTCATCCCCGGCGCCTTTCTGAGTTTAGCCACACGAACATCGTGGATACATCAGTCTGGCTTTGAGCAAAACTGTGTGTGTGTGTTTTGTGTGTTTTGATGCTCCCATAACTATTACGTGCCACAATGGAGCAGAAAGGCTGCTGGTTTATCTTCTGATCAATGCTGCGAGCTGTCAAACACACACACACTTACTCTTACCCCCTCGTGTTCGCCCCATGCACACGCTCTAACGCTCTCTCTCTTAAACATACACACACACACATTTACTCAGACCCCTGCGGTGAAAAACGCAGTCATGTGGATTGCGATTGTGTGTGTTTTCCCCCTCAAACAGACTGTCAGGCTGAAATGTTCTGACAGCCTCGGCTGGAGGAAACTCAGCGGCGTCATGGAGACCAGCGAGAGATTAAACCGCATAACAAATGTCCATTTACACTCCAAAGCCTCCAGTTAACGTCCCATTCATCGCAACCGATGTTCGACACCCGAGAGCTCGACTGCTTCAGCGCTCATTAACATCTGAATCGTAACAGGTTGATATTTCTGTGTCTGTTGTCAGGCTGTTCTGACCTTTGACCTTTTCAGCATCAGGTGCTGAGTATTTCCACTGAGATGGGTTTGATGTGAGCCATAACATCAAACCCATCCCAAGGTGTTCTGACCGGAGCTCAAGTCTCGTCACAGTCTCAGGTCTAAAGTCCTGAAGGTCAGTCACATCTCCAGTCTTGTCAAAGCAAGTCCCAGGTCCATCAAGGAATGTCTTGAGGTAACCTCAGGTGCCAAGTTCTTCAAGGGCAAGTCAGGTCTCAGATCAACACAGACGAGTCTCAAGTCTTGTCAAAACAAGTCTGAAGTCAAGTTTAAAGTCAGTTGAGAAAGACCAAGTCAGGCCTCACGTCTTTTGAAAACGCCTTTTGGTTCAAGATGGCGGCACCCTGTTTGGCTGCGGCTGCACAAGCTCCCGACAGTTACAATCGAAATATGCCGCCTAGGATGGCAAAATCAGTCAGTAATCTGAGCAAAAAGTGCTCAAAGTCAAGCTTCAAGCCTTGCATGTCAGGTGTGTGAGTTCTGACAGACACAAGTCCTGATACATTATCAGTGTGTCCATCTGTCCTATTGATGATCCGTTTGTCCTATTTACACATCCAGCAGACATTAGCATCCTGTTGGAGGCATGTTTGACTCCACCTGATCAATATAAGTCCAGTATTCACCCTCCTCCACCTCTGGTTTGGTCTCCACCAACTCTTGAGAAACATATCTGGCTCTTCAGCTGCATTATTTCCATAAATGTGCTCAAATGCAACAGAACTCTGTTGAAGGACTCAGAGGAGAAACTGAGCCCTGCATCAATTCACAGAGTGACTTTCAGTAAAACTAAACTACACAGCCACGAAAATGTCAAAACAGTTAATATATAAATGTTTTCCTAAAGTGGTGGGAGCACGTTCGACGTCGGGATGAGAGACGTCGTCCTGAAACTAGGACATCCTCTGCCCCCAGAGAGGCTTCAAACAGCAGCACAGTCTCTCTGACAGTCACTCTACAACTGTTCAAAACTGCTATTCACACACACACTAATACACAGGTTGACGTCAGTCCAGAAGTGCTTTTGTGCAATTAATCCATACTGCTGAGCGCACACACATGCATACACACACTCACACACACTCGTATCCCGCTGCCAGCGCTGCTGCAGACTCACCAGGTGGAGAGTTTGCCTTAAAGCGATGGGGAACGCAGCCAACGTTCACAGTCCCTTTAAGATCTTCTGCCTCGATCTGTCGCTTTTTAAAGGGGAAGGAGGGAGTTAAAATCCCCACAGTCTCTCCGCTTCGTTGAACGATAATAATAACTTCAGATTTTGTTCAGCTGAAAGTTACTAAGTGGGAGGAGAGTGACGTGTTGAGAGAGCAGAGAGGGCGTCCTTCAGCTGTGAGACTGCAGACTGAAATCCATTGGACTCAAACTGCTGGAGGATCTGTGGGAAAGTGAATCACACCCTGAAAACTGACCTGTGACCCCTGACACTTCTATAACTAACAGACCTGCTCGAAGAACAGGGAGTCTTGTCTCTTGGAGCAGGTACCCTGAACTCAGTACATCACACTCAAATGTGGCGACATGTTCAAAGAGGCTAAAATCATTCACAAAAACATTTAGAATCAGAAAAACAAAGAAGTGAACACAGAGGAAAAGGTGAGTATATGATGATTCCTCACATCCAAATCTGTGCTTCTCACTCTGACCATGTACTTAATCAACGTGGTCAAGGTGTCCCACAGATCTGTTCACAGCTCAGTTCAGAGGTCAACTGTCTCCAGACAGTTTGAGAAAATTCACGTTGATGTTGGCGTCGACGCCTCTGACTGTGATTCAACTCAACTCAACTGGTGCAAACTTCTGCCTTCACACAAGCTTCACTGAACGAACCCGAGCACGACTCACTGTGTCTCACTCCTCATTTAGCAAATACAAAAGCAAGCACTAACTTCATACACTGTCATCGATGCATATAACTGGTTTCAACAGCATCTAAATGAGGAAAGTGGATGTGAAGCATCGAACCTAACCCTAACCCTAACCCAGAACTGTATGTTAAAATACAGACGCTTTAGAAACAATAATTTCATATAAGATGCCAAAAAAGGTTCACTCTTCAGCCTGATTTAGGCCAGCATCCTCAGTTCTGACTTTTAAATGACAAAAACTTGCATTTACTTTGTTCCAACTGTAATGAAGATGTCCTTTATTGCTTGTTTTCTTTGTTTATTATTTGCAAAATGTTCTTATTAACAGTTTGATGTGGTGGATATTATTTCAGGTCAGTATGATGTACTTTACGATCAAGTATCTCCAGTTACATGACGGATATTCAAATGAAGTTCTGCTTTGGTATCAGTGTCACTTTAAGTGTGCTGGTATCAAGGCTTGTATGGTAATTTTCCAGATGATTCCCGGCCCTGCTCGCCGCCGCCGCCGCCGCCGCTCTAACAGCACTGAGGGCCTGAATCTGTTTAATGTCTAAACAAGCAGCAGTCAGCTCGAGGTCAGAGAAGTGAGCCGAGGAGACCGAGGGAAGCTGTAAAACGCTGCAAAAATAAACGCTTCAAACCAGACATAAACAAACTGTCAGCTGTAATAAAGAGAAGCGCGGCCCCGCTGCTGGAAGCTGCAGCTCAGAGACAGACAGATGGAAGCCGAGCGAGCGTCTCACCGAGAACCACGAGGTTCAGGACATTTACCTTCCGCTCAGCTTGAACTGGGAGGAAAGTTTTCATTAAGTGGGATAAACAGCCGAGTCTCACCGAAGGCAAACGTCTGAAAGAAAACCTTCAAGCTTTCAAACACTGTGATCATTCACACGTCTGAACAGACGTGATGCGAGTCATGAGAGGGAAACTTTCTGAGAGCCGTGATGCTTTATGGTTCAGTTTTAATTTCAACGTGTAGCCATCATTAACGTCCCCCTCCACTCAAAAATGGACTTTTTTATTCAAAGCAGAGCATGAAATAAACACTGTCAAACAGGTCTGCAGGGCATCTTTAAGTGGACAAACAGAGACCGTTCTCGTTCTCAGGTCGTCGAATTTAAGTCACCCTTCAGCATCTTTAAGAGACGCACCTGCCGTTCAGCAAACCCCTACTTATTTGTAACCTAAACATGATCCTTTCCTAAACCTAACCGAGTAGTTTTGGTTTCTTAAACCTAACCAATGTTGACCATGTGCTGAGGTACAGACACACAGAGTCTGAACACTCCGGCTGGAGGGCGGCGTAGTGAGAGTGGCGCTTGGTTTTGGCTTGTCCGTTTGCAACATGGTGGTCAGGTCACAAACTTTCTCAGATTACATCTAAACAGATCTCTAAAATATGTTTCTGGGAAATAGATAAGGCAGTAACAGAATCATGATTCATACTTTATCAGCACGGCCCAGTCTCATAGTTTGATCGGACTCATTTGGATAACGTGGAGAACGATCGTGACTCCATATTATTACTCCTCCGTCAACTCGCCATGACATATCCATCACGCACCGCGTGGCAGGATCTCTTGCGCTCCATAAAAAATGAATAGGATCCCATGACGGATCCAGCGTGTCTGCACCTGGCGGGACAAAACGTTGTCGTATTTGATGACCTGGAAACGAGAACGGGTCGGTTTAACGTCAGTGAATATTATATCACTATTGAATGCCATGACTAGATCTGAGTATTATTGAGTATTCATAAGTATACCACTAATGTATTTTATAATCTCACTGAATGGAGAGAAAAAGGTGACTTTTTAAAGACTGGATTTGATAAAAGGAACCGTGTGCACACCTCAGCAACAATAACTGCATTATTTTATCTGATTCTATTCATGCAGAAAAAAGGTAAATATGTAATTATGCCTGGTTCAATTCTATGGGAAACACTAATACAAGCCTGGAGTTACAATAACACAAATCATTTAAATTGCAGTCTCAGTATTGGTTGGAAATTAGATTTTTTTTCCTCAAATCAGCCCTGATCAGCTTGATGAGTATTATTAATTCACCGTGTGTATATGACTAGCTGACGCCTTTTTAGGCGCATGATCAGAATCTAATTACCAACCAATTAAAATTATTATGCAAAGAAAGTCATTTGGCAAACCTCAGGAACAGTGTGCGTTCATATGGAAAGTGAAAATATCAGGAATAGTGAATACAACATAACAGGTTTAACATACGATCCGTGATTTTGTCCTCCAGGCAGCCATTTGGGGATTTTTGGGAGAGCTGTTTAAATCAATAAAACTATCTTTAGGCTAAATACTGAAAAATTTACTGATAATACTCAAATTATGGAACAGACAGAGAGCTTGCTTCTGTCTCCAGCCGACTCTAAATCCACATATTGTGAGATGCTCTTATATTATTTAGACTGACAGATAAAAGACGTGCAGCAAAACAGCAACACTTCTAGGGTTGAGGGTTCAATTCCTTCCACAACAAGGCCCTGCAAAGACGCAGAACTACAAAACAGAACAAAGAAGGAAGCATGAAATAAGTTTTATGAGACAAACAAGACAGACGGAGACAATCGACAATCACAAAGTCAATTTCGAGACCACTTTCCAAAGTTAAAAAAGTGGCTCCCACACAAAAAACTGTAATACAAATGTCAATAAAAAAAACACAAAGAGCAGACATGAATGAAAACAAGGTTATAGAAGAATACACAAACACAGCCAGAATAAGAAACAAGCAAGAAAACGAAACACAGATTAAAGATGGAAGTCGTCTTTTCTTGAGACAACAAGGCGTCGTTTTAATGAGGCGACACGTGGGAACACGTGTAATTGAAGAGGTTTAATAAACAGTAGCTGCGGGAAAGTAATGTGATTCTGAAAGACTCGGCCTGCATGTAGAGCACATACACACTCGCTTACAGCATCACCATCACGTTTGAAAGACTCCGTCTCACAGCCGTCTCAATCCAGCTCTGCTGTTTGACAAAATGCCGCTAATGGAACGGAGAGGAGCGCCGTCTCTCCTCCTCCTCCCACCAAAAACAAATTAATTTTTTCTCCTCTCGCTGATTAAAAATGTACCTACCACATGCGACTCTGAGCCGTGTGCAACAGGAGCCAATATGCAAATCTCACCCTTTTTAAGACTTATCTACATATCAAATATTCTCCAGGCTTCACAAACCCTGAGATATTGTACACTGACCGAAGGCTCGGGCGTGCGTGTGCGTGCATAGCTTCAGTTGGAATGTGTGTGCTTCTGTGTGTGCTTCTGTGTGTGTGTGTGTGTGTGTGTGTGTGTGTGTGTGTGTGTGTGTGATTCTCAGTCAGATGGTAGCTGTAGACAGCGGTGTGTCTGAGCTCTCATGTTTATCAAAGAGAAGCAGTTATATCTGAGAGCGCTGGATGGCCTTGTGCTGCCAAAGCTAATCACAGCAACGTGTGTGTGTGTGTGTGTGTGTGTGTGTGTGTGTGTGTGTGTGTGTGTGTGTGAGGAGAAGCTTGTTATTGCACTGAGAGGTGAGGTGGCACATGTAGAATTAGCAGCAACGAGCCAGAAGTGTGTGCACGCCTGTTTGAGAGTGTGTGTGTGCACTTGTGTGTCATATCAAATGATTATGTTACATTATGTTTTCGACTGCGTTCTGTTTCTGAAACGCTGAAGACTACATTAGAGGGTGAGAGTTGCTGTTGGGTGAATATAAATGAGTCCGTTCACTGTTTGTTTCACTGGAGGAATGTGTTAACTGCTGCAACAAGTTACCAGCAAATCATGTCAATGAACACTCTGATGCTCAAACATCTACTGCTATTTTCTGCTTAGTGCTTTTATGGCGGGTCTGCAATTCAGGAGCCTTGACGGAGTCATCAGTAAAACCACAATGACCAGAATTTTTAACTCTCCAAGCTTTGTAAACAGGCCGAACCTGTCTGGCTTTCTCCCAGGGTCCTTGAACTACCCGTGGTGCAGCATACACTTGATTTTGTGTCTCCTTGAGGTCAGGGAATAAAACCTTCTGTCACATATGTATAAAACTTGCACTTGCCGTATGCAGATGGTATGCAAATTAAAGGAAAAGCCTGAATAAATGATTGGGGACAGATAACAAATGCAGATGCCGCCACGCAGGGAGCGAGGCTGGTTTAAGACCTCTGAATCACCGTCTGCTGTTGTGCTCTTTGCCAGCTGCTTCCCTGCTTGAAGAATCAGCCGACCAATCACAGCTTTGGAGGCGGGATTAGAATGGAGACGTCGTCCTCGTCCATAGCTAGCTGCCTAGTTACAGCCATTTATGTGCTTATTCATGAATTAACATGATGGAAAATCTGGATTTTTATCCTCTTGGTGGCACTTTAGGAAAAATGGCGGAATCACCTAAGTAATTAGGATTCATCATTATTTCATTTCTCATTTATACATGCTCTGATTGGTCAAACTCAAAGACTGAAATGTCTTCGTGGCTGTGTCCCCCCGTCTCCCTGATCGCTCTCCAACAGTTCTGTGTCTTTTGTCTCTGCAGTCTCACTGGGATGGATGGTTGTTTTCTCTCCTGGGGGACATTCATGGTGTTACACCGGTGTTCACATGCAAAGAGAAAGAACAGAGCTCACAGGGACGTTTACCTGTGAAGATCTCCTTCATCCAGGTCGTGGTACTTCTAAGGGCTTTACAAAGGCAACTGGACATTCAAACCCCGCCCAGTTTGTAGCCTCTGCACGGCCGGCCAATGACTACGCGGGGTGGATGCAATTGTTAAATTGAAGTGTAGGATGCAGCCACTATCACAGCCTTGAGAAAGGGGACACTATCAAACAGGTGTCCAACACCTGTTTGTCTGAAGCATTCTGAGAGATGTCAAGGTCTTGGACCAACAGAATGGTATTCTCCCTCTGCAGAGTCATGTGAATGCAGCTAACAAGCAGAAGTGTGTAAAGAATAAAATTGTTTTATCATTCCAGTGACACACCTGCTCTGAACCACCCAGCTGTCAACCATCATCCGAGCCAACTTTCCTATTAGGCGTTCATCCAAAACAGCACAAGTATGTAGTTACACCACCATGTTTTCTGGTAAATGTCCCCTCACATCTCATCATCACCCAACACTCTTTCCTGAGTGGAAGCCAACTAAATAGATGAGTTGTGAACACAAATGAAATATCTTTACCATGTAAGACTATCGCAGAGGATGATCAGTCATGTGTTAGCCTCCCAGCTTCTTAATTAAAAACGAAGGAATTCAAATGGAGCCTTGTGAGACGATTCTTCAGCAGCCATCGCTCCCACCCGCCCAAACCCGAAGTCTTTTGAAGCAAACCCAGCTCCCTCAAATTCCATTAGCCTGTTTTGTATTAAAAATAAGAAAAGTGGGAATCAACCCATTAAACAATGCTCTCCTTGGGTACCAGAACTTCAATCACCTCCCCTCGCCCCTCATTCAGCCGGGCTAGCGTAGCTGTCTAATTAGTTCTGTTGAAAGGCTTCTAATTAAATTGGCCTAATGTGGAGGCCCAGACAGCGAGACAGAAGAGCGGCTGAAAAATATCACACAGGCGACAAGAAAAATGTGCGTGGAGGCTCGAAGACGGACTGAAACACCCTGAACTTTGACACATGCGTGTTTAGACAGTGCATACATGCAACGAAACAGGAGCAGCGACACACTGAAACAAGGTGGGACGCTCATACATTATGCATGAAACACACTTGTTGCAGTGAAGTTGCTGATTTAGGGAATTTTATTCAGGATACTTCCTCAGTAAAGGGAGGAAGGACGTCTGCATGTGTCCCTGCTGGAAACAGACAGTGTCTTTCTGTTTTCCACTTATGTATTTATGTGTTTATCTTAAAGTTTTATCTTCCCTGCTGTTTCTGGACTTTACACAATCAATGAATTCTTTCCCAGATTCACAGGGTAGACGTGCACCCCTCATGTCCTCAGCAGTGACCCGGGCTCTGCTCCAAGCGGTGGCCCATGTCTATCAGTTCTATCATAACATAAAAGCTGAAAAAGCCCCAAACTGATAAGAAGATGTTAAGAAGATGATAAGAAGATGGACCGAAGACAAAATTTAGGCCTGAGCCAAGAGGACAATACTTGAAACTGTAAGTCAGAGATGTTTGGCCATGATCTGCTATTTAGGCAGCCAGCAGTCAGTTTTAAGACTTTCTTACATTGAGAATGCAGCTGGGTGCAGGCCAGCGTGACGTCGAAAACAAAAGCATTTGGTGAATAAAGCAAGAAAGGAAGCAAATGCTCAACCTGCCTGAAAGGCCTCAAGAGTACACGCAGTGTAGTTCAGGTGAGAAACAGTCAATGTGAACGGGTCTCCAAAGGACACCTTTAGATGAGCTACTTCTCTATTAGACTACATCACTGACTTTCGATTGTCGACCGCCATAACAACTCCCAAAATGACGTATCATTGTTGGACAGTGCCAGCGACTGTCGCAGTTTCATCAGGTTTAAGCAACAAAACTACAAGGTTAGCTTGAGGAAAACGTTACGTAACTTGAATAAAGTCAGCGTTGTCTTGCGGGACATGAGCAGCAGTCTCCTGGGTTTGTTTGACCATCCATCCATCCCACCTTCCTCCACATCTGGACTTTCTTGCTCTTTATACTATGTCACCTGACTTCCTCGTTGATTCCTGTCATAATTACTACAGCCACGAGAGGTCACCGCCTCCCAATAAACGTAAATATGGTTGGTAGTAACCCACTTGCACAGTTGAGTTGTGGGGTCGTTCCTCTGGCTCTGGACGAGCTGAACACGGAACAGTCCTGGTCTTAGAAGAACAAACCGTCTTTAATTTCACATCTGGCTCAGACTGG